>NW_024420501.1:2262148-2267172 GCF_014898765.1 Herpailurus yagouaroundi
AGTTTCTTGTATTCTATGCATAAAATATTTTGGAAGGATGGACAAGAGGCCATTAATGGTGGTTGCACTGGGTCTGCCTCAGGTACATCTCACGGTATACCATTCTGTGCTGTGTGGAATTTATTATGATCATGTACTCTTTTCTCAAAAAGGGCCTATGTAAAAACCTAAAAACAAAGACAATGATAAAATATTAATCCAGGCATCTTCTCATCTGCATTTCATGAGTCACCAATGGGCCAACCAAGCTCACGGGGAAAGACTAGAACTGGGGAACCCGACAAGGCCTTGCTACTCATCTGGGAAGCCAAGTAATCAATTCTTGGAAGGCCAGTGTGCACATGGTCGTACACCAGCGTGGACTCTAGGCAAGTTATTTAAATTTTCTGAGCCTTTGTGGCTCCTCTGTAAAATAGAGAAAATGCTAGGAGGCTGCAGCTTTTAATTAAATGGCATCTGCAAATACATGGATGAAGCAAGGTCTACTCCAAGGTCTTAGGCCCCGCGATGATAAACCCCAAAACGGAGTGGTAAGAACAGTGGAGTGAACATCCTTGGAGCTGCCGGATTTCAGTACAACAAGGTACATTTCTTCAAAACAGCCGCCAGAGGTGCCCAGATGCTCAGGAAACCACCGATCAAGTGCCCGAATAAATGTATTAACTCGAGGGATTTCTGCACTCTACACATGCTGTTAATGGGGCTTCAGTTCATCCTTCAGGAACCGCTGATATCCAAATGCCTGGGAGTCTGTGCTCAGGTGATCCCAAGTCATATGCCAAGCTCCCTGCCCTTTAATACGTTTGTTAAGGCCAGGCCGTGCTCTTTTGATGTGCTGAAAATCAATTTCCAACATGCGTGTTGGGGAGGAGGTTTCCCCCACCCAACACTAACAAACAAGTTTGGGACACCGGTAGGGTGTCCCGAACTTCAACTCAGTCGTGACACTGTACCTGGAGCTAGCATCAGATCCCCGAGTCTGCCTCAAAAGACTGCCCCCCACCCTGACTTCAGACACCGATGGCCAAGCCCAGGCTGTCCCCTGTACTTGAGACCCACTGGCTCTAAATCAGAGGTTCCTGAGAGCCCTTCCTTGGGTTCAATTAATTTGCTAGAGGCTCCCAGAACTCAGAGAAACATATTACTTACTAGATCACCGGCTAATTATAGAAGGATGTAACTCAGGAACTGCCAGAAAGAAGAGATCCATAGCGCGAGGTCTGGAGAAAGGGCCCACAGCTCCCCTACCCTCTCCAGGCCGCCTGTCTCCTGGAATCTCCACGTGTTCGCCGAGCAAAAAACTCTCCCAGCCCCGGCCTCTCTTTGGGGGTTTTTATGGAGGCCTCATTACATACGTGTGATCGATTAAATCATTGACCATTCGTGATTGAACTCCATCTCCAGCCCCTCTCTCCCTCCGGGGTCGGGGGTGGGGGGGCAGGGTGGGACTTAGAGTGTCAACCCTCTAATCACTTGATGGGCTCCAGAAGCAACCAGCCCCCACACTGAAGAGCTTTCCCCGAAGCAGGCTGATTAACGTAACAAAAGACACCTTGAAGCCCTCATCACTTAGGAAATTCCAAAGTTTTGGGGAACTGTGAGCCCGAAACCGCGGGCAAAGACCAAATATATATGAGGAATATATTTTGGTCATCCAGATCCATTTCTTATAAATCCTAATACTGCAAATGTGTAAAGCATTATAGAAAGAATTCCATTAAACTTAAGGGTGCATCTTCAATCCATCTAGAAAAATCGTTTTTCCTAACAACTACTTTTCAAAGGTTTTGGGGGGGGGTTTGTTTTTTTAAAGACGTTTCTTTCTTTATTTTGAGAGCAGAAAGGGAGCGCAAGCAGGGGAGGGTGGGGAGGGGAGGGGAGAGAGAGAATCCCAAGCAGGCTCCGCACTGTCAGTGCAGAGCTCCCCCGCGGGGCTCAAACTCAGACCTTGAAACCGTGAAACCATGACCTGAGCTCAAGGCTGAAGCTTAACCGACTGAGCCACCCCGGCGCCCCTCAGCAAGTTTTATTGAGAACCTACCTATCACCTGTCAGACGCTATCCTGGGCCCAGTGAGGGAAGCGCTGGGAAAGATCTGGGTCTCGCTTTGGGGGCGTCTGCCTTCTCCCTGGGGAAGAGACACTACGCCAGTCAACAGACACACAGCAAGATCACTGGTTAGATAGTGTTAACCACCGCGAGGAAGATGCAAGAAGCCGATGTGACGGTGACTGAAAGTGGGGGACGGGGTATCTTGCCCCGGGAAAGCCTTCAGGAGGGAGTGTCCTAGGAGCTGACAGCTGAATGAGGAGGAAAAGCTGCGTGGATTGAGGGCAGGACGCTTCCCAGGGAAGAAACGACAAGGAGCGAGCGCCAGCGAGGTGGGGGGCTGGTACTTAAATATTCATGTATGTTAAAATCTCCCAGAGTACTGACTTCGATGACAATTTCTGGGCTCCGAAGCCACTCTTCTGGTTCAGTAAGTCTGAGTTGAGCCCCCGGATCTTCGTTTTAGCAAAGCTTCACGCTCACCCCAAGGCATTTCTGACTCTTTTGGTCTATGAATCCTATTTTCGGAAACACAGATCGGGGCCTGCTTCTTGGTGTGTGGGATGGATTTGCATATCGAGACCCAAAACGGGTTGGGGAATCCAGAGCTCAGGGGGGCCTAGAGAAAGGATCCCTAGAATCTTGTCATCCCGGAGGCAGGGGTTGACAAGGGGACAGACAGGCCAGGTGGAATCACACAGGTTTGCACATCAGGGCTGGAGGGAGGGTGGTGTAGGCCACGGGTCTAGTCGGACGCTGTTCCGGCCGCCGCGTCCCCTCCGCCTATCTGTACGCTTCCTGCTGGGTCGGGGTGGCCTTGAGCACCTAGGTGTTGACTGGAAGGCAAGGGCTTATATGCTCCGTCTCTAAGGGAAAAAAGGGTTGGGGTGGCACATTTTATTTCGCCATCTGCTGTTTCTCACCAGTGGAAACACCTAACTACGGTTGACTGGGAGAAACCCGAGTCGAGGAGAGGCAATCCACTTTTTTTTTTTATTAAATTTTTTTTTCAACGTTTTTTATTTATTTTTGGGACAGAGAGAGACAAAGCATGAACGGGGGAGGGGCAGAGAGAGAGGGAGACACAGAATCGGAAACAGGCTCCAGGCTCCGAGCCATCAGCCCAGAGCCCGACGCGGGGCTCGAACTCACGGACCGCGAGATCGTGACCTGGCTGAAGTCGGACGCTTAACCGACTGCGCCACCCAGGTGCCCCGAGGCAATCCACTTTTTATTTCCAACCCAGAGGACGATAAGGAGCTTCGCCACATTCTAATTACTGATTTCTGCCTGAAGGAACATCTCGGCTTTTCCAATTAACAATAATTTCATATGGTATTGCTTATTCTTTGTTCTCTTTCTTTGAGCCCATCCAATGACCGCACACCGCTTTTGTTTTCTTCGCCCTAACCGCTGGTTTTGTTATTGTGTGTGTGTGTTTTTTTTCCTTATGAGATTCTTCTTCGGTCCTGTCCTCATTGTAAAGTATTTCCAGTTGTATTTCAAACCATGGTTAATGCTGCGTATTTTGGAACGCGTTGAGAGAGCGGATAAAGTATCATCTCTCGGCGACCTGGGGAATAACGCGAGTTACAAAATGGTGTTTTGAGGGTTTTTCTTAACAAACCATTTTTGTCTCGGTAAACTATTCGCACTTCAAGGTATATGCGATTTAAACACAATTTCATCTTCTTGGCAAATCAGCGGCTTCAAAAGCTACCCCTTCTATTGGCTCAATAATCAGTCCAGGAGCCGTTTTGTAGTTTCTATCCTTTCACATGGTGTGGGGCTCCAACCGGCTGAGCAGCACAGTGGTTTCACCACATTTCTTAAATATTTTAGAAAGAAACCAACCACTGGTGCAACATGCCTCAGTATGATGCCACTGCACCTATTTTTTTTAAATGTTTATTCATTTTTGAAAGAGAGAGAGAGAGTGAGAGAGAGAGAATGAGTGGGGGAGGGGCAGAGAGAGAGAGAGAAGAGGACAGAGGATCCAAAGCAGGCTCTGTGCAGACAGCAGAGAGCCCGACGCGGGGCTCCAGCTCACAAACCGTGAGATCCTCCCGTGATGTGAAGTCAGATGCTCAACCAACTGAGCCGTCCCAGGCGCCCCACTGTACCCGTTTTTATGGAGCAGTAACTATCTGCTAGGCGTCGTAATTAGTTCCTTCCAAACAGTTCTTGCAATCTATATGTCCTAATTTACTGTGTTGCAATGTTTTATAGGTCCCCGATGTAACGGTAGACTTCTAGAAGGCAGAAAACGTGTATCGTGCCTTTGCTTGCCCCCGTAATATCAGGTGAAACGTTAAAGTCCGAGTGGGTCTCCAAAGGTAAAGTCATGGTTATGTTTCAGTGCGATTGCTCCTTCAATGCATCGGCTACCGGCATTTGTGCTGTATGGCTCTCTCCGAGTATAAAACCCAGTAAAATTAATCTTTTTAACCCAATCGGTCACCTACGCTGAGATCGTGCTTCATACCCTCTCTGGGCTCCTAGGCAGGCTCACTGATCTGCCAAAGGACGATTTTTCATAACCACTCTATTAAAAGACCTCATCAGCTTTATTTCATTGATTTCATTTATGGAATTTCTGGTCTAATAGAAGAAATGTAACCTCTGAACCATTTATTACTGGGAGACTGCACTTTTAATCAGGTTGTGTGCTTTAAAAAAGGTTATGCAGATTGGAATATCCCAATTACTTACCAGCCCACCCTTCCCAAGGGATCGGGCCCTTCACGCCAATGCAATACATCACTGCCTCATACAAAGAAATTGTCAGCAACGTGTCTGTGAACACTCTCTTTCCATTCAAATTTGCTAAAAAGCTCTTCAGTTGATTTGTGCTTCTGCAAAGGAAAGCGCTCAACTGTCGATCTAACTTCGGCTGCGAAAAGGCGAAGGAACAGGCAGACGGTCGCAGAAGAAATTTTGAACTTGCAACCGAAGGACTGGTTTTAGGCCTGACC
>NW_024420501.1:2267272-2319508 GCF_014898765.1 Herpailurus yagouaroundi
GGCGGGGGTGGGGGGTGGGGGTGGGTAGCGCTCCCGTCCTCTTACCTCTCGCTCTGTGAGTATATACAAGCCTTTTCAGCAAGAGAGAGCCATACACATTTAAGGGATGAGAGCTATACCTACCCAAACAAATTCCCCTCCCTTGACCTTTTCTTTTTGGAGTGGCCATGTTTTCCCGGGGGCAATTCTAGTTTCCAAATGAGTGAAATATAAAGCCCTACTGGCTAAAACTTGTCTCTCGCATGGAAACATGCTCTCTCTGGAAGGGTGCCTCTGTCCTCTCTCTCTGGCTTAGCTTCTTTCCACCTACTGCTTCCTCCATGCGATGTTTGCCCATTCTTTCAGGCCCATGTAAAGTCGAGCTCCTCAATGCTGTGTCCACACCACACTGATTTCTCCCTACACTGATGTCCCAGAGAGTTTACGATGGTCTAAGCCATTTGATCAGTGCTAGCTCCTCTAACGAGACTTCCCTGACCGCCCTGACCAGGTCTAGGTCATTGGGCCCCTACTCTGTGCTCTCAAAGGCCCCTGGGCATATCTCTCTTCCAGCACCTGTCACACTTCATGTTTTAAAGGGCACCCTAACACATATATGGCATAACACTGAATAAAAACATTTGCTCGCAGAGGTAGCTACTATTCTGAGTTGATGTCCATTATTCCGTGCGATTCTGTATCAATTAGCTGCACACAGATGTACAGCTATATGGCCTGTGCCATGATTGGGTATGTTTTTAAAACATTATATGGAATCATGCTGAAAATATCCTTCTGTGATGTGCACTGATGCTCAACGTTTGTGAGATGGCCCCCATGTTGTCTCCTTGCGTATACGACATATTCAGGCTTGAATCTACAGTAGATTCTTCTCATTGACGCATTTTTTTCAAGCCATGCTTTGAGATAATTATGCCATGAACCTTCTGGTACTTTCGCTGCACTAGCAGAGCACGTAGAGGTACAATCGCTGGGGCATAAAGTGTGATCGAGCTAAGCTTTAATAAATATTGCCAAACTGCTCTCCAAAGCAGTCGTAGGGATTTACACTCCCATCATAATTGTGTGGGATTTGCCCTTGGTCTACATACTCTCCAACACTTGGGATGGTTGGGTTTAAAATCGGGTGGGTCTTGGGGCGCCTGGGCGGCTCAGTCGGTTGAGCGCCCAACTTCGGCTTGGGTCCCGATCTCACGGTTCGTGAGTTTGGGCCCCGCGTCGGGCTCTGGGCTGACTGCTCAGAGCCTGGAGCCTGTTTCGGATTCTGCGTCTCTCTCTGCCCTTCCCACGCTCGTGCCAGATCTCTCTCTCAAAAATAGAGAAACAGTAAAAATTTTTCAAAAGTCTGGTGGGTCTTGTGCCGCTTCTATTTGGTTTCACGTGGGGAGCATGAGAAGGAAATTGAATGGAGGGCAGAATTGTCATTCCTTCAGTCCCTTCTCTGTGAGGCCATCACAGCACGAGCTAGAATCATGCCTTCACTGTTATTGGAATGACCTTTTGCTTACTGACTTGTGGGCATGCTGTACATATTCTGGTCTTTTCGGGGGGGGGGGGCACGTGCATGGCAAATATTTTCTCCCAGCGTGTGGTATGTCTTTTCACTTAAAAACCTATTTTTTTGTATTAAAATGTTTAAAAATGACAGCGCTTCTAGTTATCAGGTTGTTGCTTTCACAGTCTGGGTTTCCTTTGTCTTCTTAGCTATCTCCCTAAAGTCATAAGGATATTTTCCTGGGTTTTCTTCTAGAAGCTTCACAAGTGTTGCTTTTCATATTAGACCTTCAAGCCACCCGAAAGTGAGTTTTGTATGTCGTGTGGAGTAGAAATCCACACGTACTTAATTTTCACACGGGTAGCCAATTTTTCCAGAACAACTGTGTGAACTGTTCTCCTTTTCCTACAGTGAAACCCTTCATGTTTCTGCTTCAGCCCACGCCTCTCTTTACCGCTCCAGGTTTAGCATATATGCTGACAAAGCGGGCCCTCACACTTCACTTTATTATCTGGTTTTGTATCTCCCTGTAATAATTCCCTATTGCTGCAATAACAGATTGCCACAAACTTCAAGGCCGAGAATGACACAGACGTGTCCTCTGAACTGTAAGTTCTAGAAGCCAGAGGTCGCCAGTCAGTCTCGCTGAGCTGAAATCAAGGTGTCCGCGGGGCCAAGCTCAGCCACACACTAGCTGATGACACTGAGCAGGTCCTTAATTTCTAGGGGCTTCCATTTCCCCACGCATAAACTAGGACAACACGTTTCTTGCCAATTTCCCGGTGCTGTCGTGAGAACGAAACAGGAGAGCAGGAACAAAAATACGTTTTGGGCAAAGGAAATCTGTCCTTCTTGGAACAGTAAGGACAAATAAGTAACATTTTTGAAAGGAACCAGAGCCTCTGCCGCTTTACAAAGTGGTCGAGAAAATAATTATCTAAAATATAAAGGCATTCCGCCAAACCCCAGTTTCCTGTGGCTCCCGGGGCTTCCTAGCAAAGTTCATTAACTGGCTGTTGCCATATTTTACTTGCAATACCTTCCATCACCCCCATCACTCTGATTTTTTACGTGCAGAAGTGGCTGCCTTTGTATTTCATGTCTCGTTTCCAATAGCGAGAGTCATATAGCGCGGTGACATGAATAATAGCCCATCCGCCACAGCATATACTACACCTCATAGTATGATTCATCCATGTGGCTTTGGTAGTGCCGGGTGCCTTGATTTGAAGTTCTGGAAGTCTACGGCTTCCCTTTATATTAACTGGGAACATGTCCTGTCAGTCCTCTTTTTTTTTTTTTTTTTAAGTTTATTTATTTTGAGAGAGAGAGAACGCAATCAGGGGAGGGGCAGAGAGAAAGGGAGAGCGAGAGCGAGAGAATCCCAAGCAGGCTCCGAGCTGTCAGTGTGGAGCCTGACGCGGGGCTCGAACCCACGAACCTGGGAGATCGCGACCTGAGCAGAAACCGAGAGCTGGACACTTAACTGACTGAGCCCCCCAGGCGCCCCTGTCCTGTCAGTATTCTAAAGCCCGGTGGCTTTGGACCGAAGCGGTGCTATATTTTGAGGGAGGGCCAAGGACCGCCTGACATTTAGTGTAGTACAGAACTCTGGTTTGTAGCTGCATTCAATCCCTGTCTGAGTTTTCATGCCCTTGTTTACATAAGAAATAACCGTTGCGGTACAATTTACATAATTCCTGGTTCCACAGAGTATTCCGTTTCTTTTCTTCATTTTCGTCTTGAGAGAGCAAGGCTGAGTTAGAAGAGCTACCACCAAAAGACTGTTAATTGAATGACCAGTCTGTACAGTAATCAATGGTCATGCTGAGGCCAATCCCATTTATGGCTCGTCGCCTTAGTTGTAGCTTTAAAACAAAACAAAACAAAAATCCCCCAGCACTTCCCGGGGGATTCTTTCTTCAAGTCTGAGAGATAGTCTCTTCGTTCCAGGACATCAACCATTTTCATACCCCTATGCCCCTAAAATCGTGTATCTACAGAAGAGTCAATTCTCTATTTTTAGCCAGAAATTTTTCGAGCCCTTGCCGTGCGTCGACGGCTGCCGAAGTGACTGCACTGTTGGGCTGAGTTAGAAGGCAAACGACGAGCTTCAAAGCTTGTGAAGTGAAAACCTAAAACAAAAACGTCCAGGCCAACGAGGCCGAGGTACCCTGAAAGTTTTCCCAAATGCCGTGTCCAGAAAGCAGTCACTGGGAAAGCCAGCAGCAAAGGGCAGCGAGGGCCACAGTGCACATGGCCTCAGGAAGGGACGGGGAGTTGAGAGTGACTGGCCGGATCTCCCGTTTTGGCCCACAGCCACTAGCCCCCACAGGAGGCGACCCTGGCTGCCTCTAGTCTCTCTGGCCTGCGGAGTTGGTAAATCTGAAGTGCCTCCTGCGTCCACTCCTCTCTGGGTACAGTAAGAGGGAGACAGAACTGTGTGGCCTGGGCTCCAGACTCCAGACTCCAATTTCGGACCGTCTAGTTAGGGAGTGAAGATACCGACGCGTGACAATCCGACACTGAAAGTTTGTGCCACGTGCCAAATGAGAGGTAGAGCTTATACAGGTTAGGGGAGCTCATGATGCCCCATCGGTCGGGGCCCAATTTCTACCTTCCTCCCCTGACTTCACAAGCTAGGGCAAGTTCTTTCAGTGTCGGCTCTCCCAAAACCTGCTCTTTCCTTGCTACTCCTTTTCTGGAGTTTGCAACTCTCCGTGATAATCTGCTTTGTGGTTGGTCACCTCCACTGTATAATCTGTCATCAGTGGGAAAGACCGACGACCGTTTTTCTGCTCACCACTGTTATCTCCAGCACCTAGGAGAGTGCTTACCATCCCTCTCGTGTTTTCCATTTAGTATACTCTCTAATATCTTTAAATTAACTTTATGTATGTATGTATGTGTGTATTTTTCGAGAGAGAGAGAGAGAGGGCACGAGTGAGCAAGGGGCAGAGAGAGAGAGAATCCCAGGAGGGGCGGGGGAGGGGGGCAGAGACGGGGGGGGGGGGGGAGAGAGAGAGAGAGGGACAGGACTCACCTAATACAGGCCTCGAACTCACGAACGGTGAGATCATGACCTGAGCTGAAGTCAGATGCTTAATGACCGAGCCACCCAGGCGCCCTCTTTTCAATTAACTTTAGATATGATTTACATACAAATACACTGAATACATTGAAATGTACAAGTTCTGATAGACACATACGGCCACGGAACCACCAGCACGACCAAGATACGGACCATTTCCATCACCCCAAAAAGTCCCCTTGAGCCCCTTGGCAATCCATCCCTCTCTCTGACCCTGGCCTCAGGCAACCGCTCATGTTTTTGTCCACGTGTCCTGGAATTTCTACAAATTTTCATTTTCTAGAATTTTTGGAGTTTCGTATACATGGAATTGCACGGTACCTAGCTGCTCTCATTCGGCATGATTTTGAAAACCCTTCATGTAACTGTGTTGCCACAGTAATTTGTGTGCCTCCTCCGACAGCATTTTCTGACGAGGAATGCATTTCTGTTTTATCATCATATTTTCCCGTGTATTATTTCAATCATGTTTTCATGCCGAATAAGCAAATGTGCTCCAAGTGGTGTGTGAAATTTTGTAGTTTGTTAAGAAGCAGGAATCCTCGGCAGAGGCTTCAAAACTGTCGTCATTGTTAAATGAACTCAGGGAAAGTACTGGACTGAGTCTCATGTGATTTTATACACTTGGACCTCTGGAGTCAACTTTCTTCTTCTTTCTTTCTTTTTTTTTTTTCCTTTTGGCAAACTCTGTAGCATCTATTAGGCACTGCTTTTACCCTGTAATCTGGCTGACTGAGCGCTTGTACCAGGAGCAGGAAATGTGTCACATCTGTCATTTGCTTGTCATTAATTTGCACTTAGGTTATTTGTGTTAGCCTCGAAGCTGAGTTTCTTGGAAGGAGTATTTTTTTTTTTCTTTTAAGTTACTCGTCGGTTTTGTACAAGTTGCTTTATTTCAAGCGGGGTGTTTGAACATCCACAGGTCGAATTAGCTGGGCCCACACAAACTGTAATTAATTGTGATCAGGGGAAAGTCCAAGGGCACCTCTTTCCCTAAAACGCCTCGCCTCCCTTACGCAATAGATGGTCGCATAAATACCGAGTGAGGGTGCCCGTGTGCATCCACATATACAACACAAATAGAGCTCTTTTTCTTACTATTCGAGCTAGAACATACGGATCAGACATCCCTCATTTTGAAGACTGTTGCTAAGAGGTGGAGAGCTCCCGACACCCGCCGAGCAGGAGATGGCAAAGGGTATGAGAATTAGATGCACGTAGTGATACCGCAAAGCCTGCGTTGCAAGGACGAGGAGTGACTGCAGGCAGGGCGAGGACGTGGAGGTTGTGTTTGTTTTTATCTCCGTTTAATTTTTAGTGTATCTAGGGAATATGCGCCCAAAGGAAACTACTGAAAGGAATGAAATGGACAAAGTCCCCCTCCTGTCCTCAACTTCCAGCCCAGCGCCTTAGCTCAGAACTGCGCTTCTGGATAGTTTCTGTGTGTCTCCGGTGCCTACACGTTCGCCTCTGCTTGTGCGTCTGCATCAATGTTCCCGCCGAAGGTTGCTTTTCCACGTAACAACATACCTTAGACATCTTTCTACGTTTATAAATGTAGAACCACCTGACTCCTCTCCAGGGCTGAGTGTCCTATTACCTGGATATGCCATAATTTTTTAACCAGTCACCTTTTTTTCCATTTCGATTCTTCTAGAAATGCCCTAATAGCGGGGCGCCTGGGTGGCTCCGTCGGCCTAAGCGCCCAACTCTTGGTCTCGGCTCAGGTCATAATCCCACGGTTCCTGAGTTCAAGCCCCACGTCAGGTTCTGCGCTGCCAGTGTGGAGCCTGCTTGGGATTCTCTCTCACTCCCTCTCTCTCTGCCCCTGCCCTGCTCGCTCTCTCGTTCTCTCAAAATAGATAAACATTTATACAAAATTTTTTTAAAGAAATACTGTAGTGGCCACATGTATCCACACGGCTTGCACAGGATCATTTTTAGAAGCAAATTTTGCCAGATAAGAGCATGTATCAGTTTCGATTGTTGCATGACCAACCGCCCTATAAAATAAAAGTCATTTATTCATGATCTTGTGGGTTGGCAATCTGGGCAGGGCTCAGCTCTGTTCTACATTCCGCCAGTTGGACCCACTTATGCATTTTCCCTCGGCTAATGGGTTGGCTGGCGAGCTGGTTGGTCCTAGATGTCCTCCCTACCCCATCACGGCTCTGGCTGTAAGGACTGCTCCAGCTGAAAAGGCTGAGCCTCTCCGTGTCACCACGTGATCTCTCTCTCCCTCCCTCCCTCTCTCTCTCTCTCTCTGCCCCTCCCCCTGCTCACACTCTCTCTCTCTCAAAATAAATAAGTAAACTTAAGAAAAAAAATAGAACCAAGCCTACACCAGCTTTTTTGGAAGTTGTGTTTCGTACTTTATTCCTATCTACTTTCAGTAAATGAAAACCCTGTGTGTGTGTGTGTGTGTGTGTGTGTGTGTGTGTGTGTTTGGTCACTTTCCATGTGACAATCCTTTATTAAAAACAAAATGAAATGAGCTTAATAAAGTCTCATTCATATTCCTAGAAAGTGGCATCACCACTACCTAGCCATCCAATTTCCAAATGGTAATTTAGGCATCACATGCTTTACAAGGGAAAGAACAAAACACGAGATGCTCTGCAAAATGTTCTATCTTGCTTTCTGTCCTGAGACAACAGGTGTGTTGGTGACTTTGTAATTTTTTTTAAGTACAGAAGAAGCCCACTTCGCAGTGTCCCAAACGGAAAAGGGAAACAGGTAATTAGACAATGACTATCATCTTGGTTATAGGAGTTAAGTGTGCTCTCCCCTAAGATGCAATAAATAATGTCCAAGGAGCCTGGTTCTCCTGAGAAGGCAGACAGGAGGGGGTGGGGTTTACACCTTCCAGACTTTTAATTATTTTTTTAACATTTATTTATTTTTGAGACAGAGGCAGCATGAACGGGGGAGGGGCAGAGAGAGAGGGAGACACAGAATCTGAAGCAGGCTCCAGGCTCTGAGCCATCAGCACAGAGCCCGACGCGGGGCTCGAACTCACGAACCTCAAGATCGTGACCTGAGCCGAAGTCAGACACTTAATCGACTGAGCCGCCCAGGTGTCCCCCAGACTTTTTTTGAAAGAGAAAAACCTATTACCAGGGTTGGGTTTTAAGACCATTACATGTAAAAACTAATTGTTCTTTACTATTATCTTTATTGTCTTTTGTGGGGAAACTTTCAACTTGCTTTTTGACTCCAAAATCTTCCACTTGCTGCCTTATGAAAATAACCAATTAATTAATTTAGGGGCTGAAAAGAAGTGTCCCTTGATCTTTGACTAAGAATTCCCCTGAAATAAGAAGCTGGCCTTTTCTCCACATAAATATGAAACGTTTATGTTTGTTTACATCAATCCAGGGTCATCTTCCAGATTCAGATGAAGAGTCTGGCTTGGAGAGATCTCGAAGGCCCCCGATTTTGTCATAGCCATGCATTTACTGTCCCTACCAGATTCTTGTGATAGGCAGACTTTATGTATATGTTATGAATGTCCTCCTCCAAGTCATTAAAAAATTGTTGAACAAGACAAGCCCAAATTTTCAGCTCTGCAGTATGACACTAGAAAGTTCCCTCCAGGATTGCAGTTGAGCCATCATCAGCACCTTTTGGCTACAGTAAATTGACGAGGGCTGAATCCACCAAGCTTTACTGGGCATCCAGCCCAGGCTTCCACAGCTCATCCAAAAGGACATCATGAAAAAACACTAATATCTGCTTGCCCGATGCCTGCTTCCCCCTTCCTCTCTGAATTCCTACGTTTAACCTCAGCAGGCTTAAAGTTCTTCCACGGACTGGTGTTTACTTAACCTTCATAAGGAAAAACGTTTCTAATGCAGAGACATGTTTAAATGTCCGTAAAGTTCCTTCATTAAAAACTGCCAAATTCATCTATACGCCCAATAAATTGAAATAGCCCGATGCACACTATTCTTAGCTCAATCTGCCAGAGCACATTTGCATAATATCGCAATGTACTGATTTCAGCTGTTTGTAATATCAGGACCAGACGGAGCAAGGCCAGGAAACAGAGTGGAACCAGCGACGAATTGCTACGGTACCGCTTTTCATTAATGAGAAGCTTAAAGAATGGCCTCTAAAAAATAACACTTGTCAGAGCCTTAAATGGGTACTGTCTAAGGAGTATTGATTGATCTCTACTAGCCAGGAAATTAGAAAGAGCAGAGTCAGAGTGGAACCATTCATCTTTGTCAATACAAGGAATCTCCGTTTCTATTGGAAACCATCTCTCTCCTGGTTCATAGGATGTAGCCTTCAAGAACTGGATATTTCGCAGCAGTTTTCATGTGCTGTCTTGGAAAGCCCTCTGGTCGCGATAATTACGTATGCTGCTACTTGTCACCTGAAACCGCTTTCAATCACATTCACCTACCAACGTCAAGTGCCACGGAAGTCAAACGCCGGCACCCAGGAGTTGCTTCGTATTATAACGTTTAAAACGGGGGGTAGTTGTAATGTCAAGGAAAACTCAAAATCACATTCTGTTATGGTGTCTCGATGGCGATCTTTTCCCTAGAGCGTAAGTGCCGTGGAAGCAGGGATGTCACTTTGCTCGATGCCACGTCGCCAGCACCTAGAAGAGTGCCTGACACATAGCAGACACTCAATGATATTCGTGGGCTGAATAAATGGATTAATGGATAACCGCTTCAACACATATCTACCGAGTTTCTACTGTGAGCCAGGCACCAGGAAGCATGCTCTCGGGAATAGTCGTTCTTTTATTCAACACATATTGAGTGCCTACTGTGTCTCAGGCACCGAGCTAGGTTCTACGGGTCTGACTATGGAGAATTTAGGGTGGCCTCGTAGAGCCTGTAGCTCAAAGACAAGTAGCCTGAAGTAGAAGATGGATTCTCTGCTCTTGGGAGCCATTTTATTTTGAGAGAGAGAGTGTGTGTGTCTGTGCACGCATGAGCAGGGGAGGGGCAGAGGGAGAGGGAGAGAGAGCATCCCAAGCAGGCTCCGCACTGTCAGCACGGAGCCTGACATGGGGCTCGAACCCACACGCTGTGAGATCACACCCCGAGCCGAAATCAAGAATCAGAGGCTGAACCGACTGAGCCACCCCGGCGCCCCGGGAGACAGCTATTTTTAAAATCGAGTTGAGAAGGCAAGGCATACATGCAAGGAAGTTAAATAATGAGACTTTCTAACATACAGAATTCAAAGGTGGTCAATCCCTTTTTCGCTTGTAGCTCTAAGGCTTACAGACTCTGCCTGCAATTAAGTTCATGTCCGGTGTTGTTCTCTGAGGGCTCAAAGGCTCTTACCTCAAACATTTAATCCCATCCTTTCCTTTCTCCTTCGCTCTATCTTGTTTTCATTGATCATTTTGGTTTTCCTGTGTCCTGTGAACCCCCAATCAAACAGGAAACAAAATAAAGTGTGATGCGTCTTGTTTACTTTAAGATATCCCAACCTTTCTGCCTACACCACCAAAAGCAATCAAACTTCAAAGTCTGTTGGCTGTATCGTCTCAGCACTTTTAATTTAGATGTAGTTACATTTGCATAACAGTTTAGCTGTGAATTTGGCACGAAATTTCTGAAGAGTTATTTTGGTTCTACAGAGAGCGTGCCCAATGTCTAATAAGCAGATCTCCTGTGCAGTATTGCATTTTTATCTTTACAAAAAAAGTACCCTGGAGGCTCATACCTTGGCAAAAGCATTTTTGCTAACAAATAATACGATTAGTAGCATTGCTTTTCCTGAGAGTGATAATGTGGTGAAGCCTGTTGAATTTTTGAAACCATAGTAACAATACAAGAGAAACTCAATGAAAATGATATTTCAAAATTTTGTATGGTTTACTTTTCTGATTATCAAAGAAATGTATATTCATAATTACACATTTGCAAGGTGCCGCAAAATATAGAGAGGGTAAAAATCACTCATAAGCCTACCACCTGAAGCTAAGCACTTTAATATATTGCAGTAAGTTCTACTTATTTTTTGCTGTGTGTGTGTGTGTGTGTGTGTGACAAATTCGGGAGTATATGCCTCAGACCGGGGATGGAAAATTGGTGGTCTCTCACATGTTCCTCTGGTTATTAGAGACAATGATGGACTGATGGGGATTCTTAGACCAGGATCCTATGATGGATTACTAATGTCTGCCTTCTTTCTTCCATTGTTTCATCCTTTGTTTCTTTTTCATAACTTTTTATTGTAAACAATTCAACCATGAAATAAACAAAATGATGCAACGAAACCCCACGTACTCACCACCTAGCTTCAACTACCAACATTCTACGGCTGTCCCCCCACTTGCCAAGCTACTTATTACCCTCATACACTTGTTTTGTAAGCAAAAATGGCCTATGTTAACGTGCGCGCATTTCAGCCGCACGATTTTAAAAGATGGATACATCCGTGTACCACACAACTATATCCAGAAAGTTTCCTTCCTCGTCAGTCCTGCCCCTCCTCTACCTTGGAGGCAATCAGAATTCTGACTCTTCTAGAACTTCGTATGCCCATACATATACAGTATATACTCTCTCGTGTCTGGCTCTTTTAGTCAGCATGGTACCTGTGAGATCCATCCTTGTTATCGTATCCGTAGTTCATTTGTTTATCGCTGAATTTATGAGTATGCTACGGTTTCTTTATCCATTTTTCTGTTGATGAACACCTCAGCTCTTTCTAGTTGGGGCTATTGTGACTGAAGGTGATAAAGACATTCTGGTGCATAGTGTGTGTGTGTGTGTGTGTGTGTGTGTGTGTGTGTGTAAATACATTTTTACATTTGTTGAATACCCAGAAGAAAAATGGCTGGGTCAGAGGGTAGTTGTATGTTCAGTTTTATAAGAAACTGTCAGACTTTTCTCCCTGGTGGCTGTACCCTGTTGTCACTCTGCCAACAACGTACGAGAGTTCTAGGTGCCCTACACCCTCGTCCACATCTGGTGTTCTCAGCCATTCTGCTCTGGTCATCAGGATGAGCGAGTGCCTAGCACACGCGTATCTAGGCTGGGGCCTGATCAGGGCCCGGGGAACCCCAGCGACACCTCAGTGAGTGGCTGGAGGGTGAAGAGAGTGGGCAGCAGTGAGCACTGGCGACTGGTGTCTTGAGAGGCTCAGGCCGGCTGGACATTCAAGGTAGGCCAGTCACCATGTCTGGAAAAAGAAGTGGTCAGAACGCCTACGCACTTAAGAAGCAGACCTTCCCCTGCCCCCACAAAAACGTGAGCCACGAGGAACCTCTCCTGAAGGAGAACCAACCCCCTCAACCCCTGAGCTTGTCTACCCAGGTTTGCCTCTCGGCCATTCTGGAACACGGAGCCGCCAACGTTCTGGATCTGGTGGCCAACGAGGTGCCCAGCAACTGCGGGCTTCAGGGGGCCGTGAACAACAACCTGCAACGCAGCCCCCTCTTCGAGGATGACACCAATTCTCAGGTTGCCGACATGTTCTAATCCAGCCTGGGACGCCTGGGTCCCAGAGCCTGAGAAGTCCCGGCAACCTCGTCAAGCGCTGACACCTCTCACAGGAGCCCCATGAGGTTAACACCAGCACACGCCATGAAAGAATTGAAATCTGTGGGCATGCTTCTGGCTCCCTTCAATGTTAGTCATACTAAGTGGAAGTCGTCTGTGAGTTATCCGAGAGAATAAGTTCCACAGAGAGTTGGGGGGGGGGGGGGGGGGGGGAGTGGGCCGTGGGGGGGGCTCGAATTAGTGGGTTCAGAGGAGCAGTTGCTAATTCTATCGCTGGGGGGGGGCAATGGCGGGAGTGCCTGGCTGAGGTAGTGGGGGAATGAAGGCGTCCATATTGGGTCTCAGGAAGTAAGGCCTTCCGAGGCCAGAAAGTGGACGGCAGGGTGGGGTGGGGTGGGGTGGGGGGGGCCTCCTAGGCTTGTTGAATTCCTAGAACGAAGGTGACAGCAACAGAGGTGAGGGGAGAGGGTTGTATAGCAACGGGCTTGAACTTAATGGCACAGAGGTTTTTACATGAAGATTGAGGAGGAGTGATGAAGGAAACAGAAAACAGATATACAAACAAATCATGGGTATGTTACTTTTATTTATTATTTATACCCTGTCTCGTTCCAAACAAGGACTGGAAGCAGGGATTCTTCGATAGCACTGTGATTTTTCCAGGGGAATATATCCTTCTGTCCTCTCTTGTGGACACATAAATAGGAATATTACATACAGGCTACTCTCTGGCCTAAGACATGTAAACCAAGCAGTTCTCAATGGTTATTAAATATTAACGAATGGATTCATTAATGTATTCCGTTGTAAATATAATTATCAATCTCGTTCTCCGATGAAACACCAATGAGTCTACTTATATGTTTGAGAGAACACTACAGCTGGGACACCTAGGTGGCTCAGCGGGTTAAGGGTCAGACTCTTGATTTCAGCTCAGGTCATGATCTCACAGTTCATGAGATCAACCCCGCATCAGGCTCTACACTGAGTGGGGGGACTGCTTGGGATTCTCTCTCCCTCTCTCTCTGCCCTTCCCCCCCCCCCTCAGTAAGTAAATGAACATTAGGAAAACCCCCCCACCAGACTTGCAAGTGGCTGAATGAGGGTTTTAAAAGGTGAAGGTAGGGGTATCTGGGTGGCTCAGTCGGTTGAGTGTCCAACTTCAGCTCAGATCCTAACCTCACAGCTGCACGGACAACGCAGAGCCTGCTTGGGGTTCTCTCCCTCCCTCTCTCTCTGCCCTCCCCCACTCGTGCTTTCTCTGTCAAAAATAAATAAACATTAAAAAAAATGAGACAAAATAAAACGTGAAGGTATATTCTTCGTAAATTGCGTTTCAAGTGAGAAAAGAAATTTTAACTCTTGGGGCGCCTGGGTGGTGCAGGTGAAACATCGTACCTCCTCTCAGTCCTGATCTCCCGGTTCGGGAGTTCAAGTCCGGCTATGGGGGCGCACGAGCCCTGATTCGAGTGAGCATGGGCCCTGTATCAGGGGAGCTCAAACCCCACTTTGAGTGAGCCCCACTTCGGGTTCCACCCTCTCTCTCCCTCTCTCTCTCTCTCTGCCCTTCATGGGATTCTCTCTCTCTCCCTCTCTCTGCCCCTCCCTGGCTCGCCCTTTCTCTTTCTCGAAATAAATAAGCTGAAAAAAATGAAATGTTTGGGGAAAAAAACTTTTTTTTGGATTTACAGCTGTTGCTTATAGCACAAAACGTAGTCTCCTGGGTAATTCACTGGACAACACAACAGAATAACTCATTAAATGTATCAAGAAGCCGTAATAGGTGGGTGAACCATGTCGGGGTTAGCGTTCCCCGTGGCCAGGTCCTCAGACTTTCTAGTTCCCACAGCGGCCGGTAATAGTTTCAACTCTTGTAAAGAGACAGGCTTTTGAGACTCCGTCAGACACTCCTTGACCTCTCAAGTTTGGAGGCTGAGCATTTAGGAACCTATGTTACCAAGCCCTCTGGGGAGTCACACAGATGTGGGAGAATCACGCAGAACGATACGACTGTGCCTTTAACACTACCACGCTTCAGGGGCCCCCCCGGGTGGCTCAGTCGGTTAAGTGTCCAGCTTCGGCTCAGGTCACGACCTCGCCGTTCCCAAGTTCAAGCCCCACGTCGGGCTCTGCGCTGACAGCTCGAAGCCCGGAGCCCGCTTCAGATGCTGTGTCTCCCTCCCTCTCTGCCCTTCCCCTGCTTGCGCTCAGTCTCGCTCAAAACTACATAAAAACATTAAAAAAAAAAACTACCATGCTTCAGCTGTCCTTGTGGTTTTTACACCAACCACGGGGACCACGGAAAACAGCATCTGACCTATCGTTTGCCTATTTGTTTTCTTAATGGTATCCTCTGAGAAATTTTTAATTTTTATGAAATATACTCCTTCAACATTTAATCTTACGTGAAATGGGGGATTACATGGAATATCTTTTTTTACCTTACATTGCGAGGATAATTCCGTTCAATCACACGTATTTTCCATTTTAGGTATTACTACATACAAATTGCTAGTATTTGATGCAATATTTTTCGATTTGTATCTCTCTTGTTGGAGTGCCTTTGCCAAGTTTTGAAATCAGGGTTATTCCATTTTCTGAAAGAGGTTGTATAAAATTGTTATTTCTTTTTCAAATGTCTGAAGAATCTACCAGTGAAATCATCTGAGCCTGGGATTTTGTTTGTGTAGAGATGTTTCTAATAATAATTTCAGTTAATTTCACCAATATTAGGCTATTCACATTTTCTGTGTCATCTTTTGTAAGACGTTTTGTATTTCAACATTTTATCTTGTCTAACGTATTAACATAATATTTCCCTTTGAATATCCATAGAATCTATTGTGATATCTGTTCCTTCATTCTTAACACTGGTTACTTGGTTTTTCTTTTTTTCTTAGTCTTGCCATGCTTTTATCAATTTTATTAGCCTCTTCAAAACCCAGCATTTGACTTAGTACACGTTCTGTTGTTTTGTTTTGTTTCATTGATGTCTTAGCTTTATAATTTCCTTTTGCTTTACTTATTTTTGATTTCAATTTGGTATTGTTTTTCTAGGATCATAAGATAGAAACTTAGCAATTCTTTTTACCCATTCTTCCTCTGTAATCGAAGCATTTTAGTTATAATTTTTTTTCCAAACATGCTTCGGCTGCCAATCTCGAAGTTTGCTATGTTGTACTTTCATTTTCTTTCCGTTTGAAATATTGTGTGTCTCACCTTTTGATTTCTTTACTTGTCCTGTGAGTTATTTAGAAATGTTTTTTATTTCCAAATAATCAGGACTTTTCTAGGCTTCTTGTTGTAATTGATACCTAATATAGTTTCATTTTAATCATAAACATGCTCTCTAAGATTTCAAACTTTGGAAATGTATTGAAAGTTGATTTATGTCCCTGTATATGGTCTATCTTGGTATACATTCCATGTGCATGTAAAGAGAATATATATTTTGCAGTTGTTTGGTGTTTAATTCTAGAAATGCCAATTAGGTAAAGGTGGTTGACAGTGTTCTCCAGATCTTCCTTATACTTGCTTCATTTCTATCTAGTTCGATCAGTTATTGAGAAAAGATGTTTAAAAATCTCTGATGATGCTTGTGGGTTTATCTTTTTCTCTCTTTAATATAGTCAAATTTGTTTCATTTCCTTTTTGGCTGTCTTTTAGGCACATACAGAGTTAGCATTTTTATGTCCTCTTGATGTATTGTTTATTTAATTTATTTTTTTTTAAGTTTAACCTTTATTTATTTTTGAGAGACAGAGCACACGCAGGGGAGGGGCAGAGAGAGAGGGAAACACAAAAGCGGAAGCAGGCTGCAGGCTCTGAGACATCAGCACAGAGCCCGACGCGGGGCTCAAACTCATGGACCATGAGATCACGACCTGAGCCGAAGTCGGACACCCAACTGACTGAGCCACCCAGGTGCCCCCTGTTTATTTATTTTAAGAAATGCCCTTCTTTCTCTCTAGTGAAACTATTTGTCTTGAATTGTATTTTGTATAGTCAGTCACCCCAGATTGTCGGACAGTATTACTTCTACATTATTTTCCATCTTTAGCTTTTGACTTACTTGTGAATGTTCATTTAAAAGTTCATTGTTTGTAGGGGCGCCTGGGTGGCTCAGTCAACCAAGCATCCAACTCTTGATTTCGGCTCAGGTCCCGATCTCATGGTTTGTGAATCTGAGCCCAGACAGCGCTCGTGCTCTGCACACGTTCTCGCTCTTTCTCAAAATCAATAAACATTAAAGAAAACTAAAGTTCATCTTTTGTAGACAGCATCTACAAAAGGTAGGTACAACTTGTTTTGTTCGTTTAATCTAGTTTTTTACATTTTCCCTCAGCTTTATTAAGATACTATTGACCTACAACATATGTAAGTTTAAGGTTTAAAATATTAAAAAATAAAATAGGAGTTGATACATGTATGTATTACAAAATGATTGTCACAACAAGGTAACACCTCCACCCCCTCACGTAATTACCATTTTTTGTGTGTGTGGTGAGAACATTTAAGATCTACTCTCTTAACAATTTTCAAGTATATAATAGAGAGTATTGATCATTATACTCACCATGCTGTGCATTAGATCCCCAGAACTTATCCATATTTTAGCTGGGAGTATATACTCTTTGGCCAACATCTTCTCATTTCCCCAATATCCCAGCCTCTAGCAACTACCATTCTACTCTTTATTTCTATGACTTCGGCTTTTTTTAGACTCCATCTATAAATAAGAACACACAGCATTTGTCTTTTTTAAAAAGATTTTTAAAGTAATCTCTACACCCAACGTGGGGCTTGAACTCAACGACCCCAAGATCAAGAGTCACATGCTCCACCAACTGAGCCAGCCAGGCGCCCCAGTATTTGTCTAACTTATTTCACTTAGCATAATGCCCTCAAGGTAGGTCTGTCCATGTTGTTGCAAAGGGCAGGATATCCTGCTTTTTCTTGGCTAAATAACATTTCATTACCATTTATATAGATTGTGTGTAAATTCTATATATGGTGTACATATAGTGTATGTATATATATATATATGTATATGTAGTGGATAGATAGGTAGATAGATGATAGTGTGTACACAGATGATAGATAATGGGGATATATATATCACATTCTCTTTATCCATTCACCCATTGATGGACACAGGTTGTTTCCATGTGAATAATGCTGCAATGCACGTTGGGGGGTGTTTTCATCTCCTCTGGATATATACCCAGAAGTGGGATTGCTGGATCTTATGGTAGTTCTATTTTCAATTAAAAAAAAAAATTTTATGTTTATTTATTTTTGAGACAGAGAGAGACAGAGCATGAACGGGGGAAGGTCAGAGAGAGGGAGACACAGAATCTGAAGCAGGCTCCAGGCTCTGAGCTGTCAGCACAGAGCCCGACGCGGGGCTCGAACTCACAGACTGTGAGATCATGACCTGAGCCGAAGTCGGATGCTTAACCGACTGAGCCACCCAGGCGCCCCTCTGTTTTTAATTTTTTAAGGAACCTCTGTACTGTTTTCCATAATGACCACACCAATTTACATTCCAACCCACAGTGCATAATGGTTCCTTTTTCTCCAGAGCATTGCCAACAGTTGAATTTGTCTTTTTTGATGATCACCATTCGAACAGGCATGAGGTGATAGCTCCATTGTGGTTTTGATTTGCATTTCCCAGATAATTAGTAACGGTGAACAACCATGTACCTGTTGGCCACCGGGATCTCTTCTTCAGAAAAATGTCTATTCAACTCCTTTGCCCACTTTTCTTTAATGTTTTATTTTTATTTTTGAGAGAGAGCATGAGCAGGGGAGGGGCAGAGAGCAAGGAGGACAGAGGATTTGAAGCGGGCTCGGTGCTGAGAGCAGCGAGCCCCGTGCAGGGCTCAAACTCATGAACTGTGAGATCACCACCTGAACCGAAGTCAGGTGCTCAACCGACTGAGCCACCCAGGTGTCCTCTTTGCCCATTTTTAAACCTGATTGTTTTCTTACTATTGAGTTGTAGGAGTTCCTTACCTATTTTGGACATTAACCCCTTATCAGGGAGATAGTTTGCAAACCTTTTCTCCCATTCCCTAGGTTGCCTCATTTTGCTGATTGTTTCTTTTGTTGTACAGAAGCTTCTTAGTTTGCTCTAGTCCCACTTGTTTATTGTTGCATTTGTTGCCTGCTCTTGTGGTGTCATATCCAAAAAAGCTTTGCTAAGACCAACGTTTGGGAGACTCTGAGCCTTCTTAGAGTCTTCTTTTCTCAAGAACGAATGTATCTCCTCTACCATGGTGCTATCGTGACAACTCTACCCTATGCATGGTGTGTGATGTCTTTCCACTCTGGCTGGTAGGAACACAAAATATTCTCAGCCCGATGGGACCTCTGGAAATTGTTCACCCTGGTGCTTGACAGTGATTCTATTTCCTGCGTCTGGCAGTTTCCTCTCATGAGTAATATGCCAAAGACTCAAGGGAACACCTCTGCAGATCTCTGGAGCTTTCTGCCTGCGGTTTTCTCCTCTCTGGCGCTCTGCTCCGTGATTACCAGCTGCACTGGCCTCCCTCAATTTCTTCAGTTCAGGCCCCCCTCCCTCCGCAGGGTAGCTTGGAAACGCCTCCTAGCAATATGTTGAGGGGATTGGAGGGATCATCTCATTTATTTCTCTTCTCTTTGTGATAACAGTCCTGTGCTGCCTTGCTGTCCAGTCTGAAAGCAACGGAGTCATGTATTTTACCCAGGTTTCTAGTTGCTTAAAGTCAGGAGAGTAAATCTGATCCTTATTACCCTATCATGGATGGCTACCGCAATCTGTGACAAATTTCATGGGTTCTTGTTTCCGGCTGATCTTTTCAAGCTCTTCTTTCATTTCTCTAGGCACAGTAAACATATCTGTTTTACGGTCGATTGCAGATCATTCCAATTTCTCAGGCGTTTTTATTATTTTTCTATTGTTGCCTAACAAGTGACTACAAATTCGGTCACCTTAATGCAACAACCCATTATTAGCTCACAGTTCTGTCAGAAATTCAGGCACAGTTCCGTGCTTGGGGTTTCTAGGCTAAGATCAAAGTTTGAGGCCGGCTGCGTTCTCACCTGCCTCTGACAGTCTTCCAAGTAGACCCTGTTTGTGGCATTGAGTTCATGGTTTCCTTGTTGACTGTCGGCTGGGGGTGGGGCGCTCTCAGTCCCTATATATAATATATTATATATATATATATATATATATATATATATATATATATATAGTCTGTGCCCCTTCACACAGGGCGTCTTGTCTAGACAACCCAAGAATCACCTGAGGTCCGTTTTACTTCCTTTTACTTCTCCTTCAACGTTACCCTGAGGATATAACCCTTTGGTATGCCAGGTCAGAGCGGGTGGTAATTTATTCAGTCTTTCCGCCCTCGGAAGACCCTGGGATTTAATCAGGGGACCCAAGTTTTCTCTCTTCTCGTCTTCTTGCTGACCATCTTGGCTGTTCCGCTGCATGAGGGAGAGCACTGATGGGGTTCTGATCGCTATTTTCCAGTGTTCCATCAGTCTTACAATAAGTAGAAATTCCTTCCGGAGCCTAAAGTCCATTTAAAACCGAATGCACTGGAAAAATTATTTCTGTGGATCTACAGTTCTGCTGTCACACGTGAGGGTATCTCAACTAGTCATTTTCTCTCGCAGAATATTACTTCGGAGACCAGTATTCCTTCCGCTTCCTGGTCACTCCAGGAAACCGGGCAAGGATTTCTAACAGATTGGGGGAGACCTTTTTGTGTTTTGTATTTCTCTCGGATCTCTGAAACAGAGGACATGTAACCCGACCCCCCCGACGCAGAAGGAAGGAATGTGGACGGGCAGAGACTACTTTGGCCCTGGTTTTCCAAATTGTGACCCTGAGGTCTTTTTTGGAAAGGGAGTATTACTAACAGCCCAAATAGAAGGCCCTGGAATCAGTTCTGCCCTCTTGGTCTGCAGGAATTTCAGACAGTTTGTAGCTGTTAACATGATTTTACTAAATCACCCTGAAAGTTTGATTACACCCATATAGAAATTAAGGTCAGTGTAAAAAAAAAAAAAAAACAAACCCACAACTGTACGTAGATCCCATTTCCAACGTATCATGTGTTGACAAAACCAGTCTTTAAATTTTTCTAATGCAGCATTAAAATAGATGGACTGACACATCTACTTACATGTAGCTTTTCTAGGGATTAGGAAGAAAGGCTCTCTTAGAAGCTCCCTGCACTTTTCTCCTAATATAACCAGTTTTTTTTAGGTAGGCTTCATGCCTAGTGTGGAGCTCAACGCAGGGCTTGAACTCACAACCTCGAGATCAAGACCTGAGCTGAGATCGAGTCAGACATTTAACCGATTGAGCCACCCAGACACCCCATGCTTTTGAGATTTATTTTTAATGTTTGTTTATTTTTGAGACACAGAGAGACAGAGCATGAACGGGGGAGGGGCAGAGAGAGAGGGAGACACAGAATCTGAAGCAGGCTCCAGGCCCCGAGCTGTCAGCAAAGAGCCCGACACGGGGCTCGAACTCACGGATTGTGAGATCATGACCTGAGCCGAAGTTGGACACTCAACCGACTGAGCCACCCAGGCGCCCCTTGAGATTTTATTTTTAAGTAATATCTACACCCAATGTGGCACTCGAACTCACAACCCCAAGATCAAAAGCCACATGCCCCACCGACTGAGCCAGCCAGGCACCCCTATAACTTGCTTTCACACCTCGAAATAAAACTTCTTTTGAATTGCATATTTGCTTTTAATTTCAATACCTCATATATGTTACTCTGCATATGCGTCATTAAGTTATGCAGCTTCGCGTTAAAAATGGACCAAATTTAAAAATGTGAAAATTATCATTCAAAAATAATGATGTAGTGCTAGAGAGGGGTTAGGATTCAGTTTTGTGTGCGTCTTTGAATTATTCTCAGCCCAAGTAACAAACCTGGAAAATCTCGAAAGCCAGATTCAGAATTTTTATTTTTTTTTTTTTGGCTTGAAGAAAGCTTAGAGATCATCTAAACTGAGTTTCTTATTTTACAGAAGAGAAAACTACGATTCATTAAAATTAAATATGTAACCCGGGATCACACAGCAGGGTCTTAAAATCACTCCTTCCAGTGTTTTTATGAGATAATTAAAGGCACGGTACACGGCCTGCGGAGGACAGTGTTGCGGTGGGCCAATCATAACAAAATCCTGTACTCATTTGTGGACAGTAACTTTTCTCTTGTCAAAAGTCTACCCGATAATTGCATACAGTCACTACCCTTAGGGACGAGTCACTTTACACACAAGCAAATTTTTACTGAGATTAATTGATGCTAATCAAGGATAATGGACGGAGTATGAGCCATGATATCAGCTAATACAAATACACGGTCAAGTTAGAAGGGTAGGGGTACTTCCCCTAATAAGGCAGTTTGCAACGAAACGGCCCCCCTCGGCCCCTGTGCCACCACCGGAGACCTGTCAATCCTTCAAACTCCCTGGGTCCTATACTTCCTAAGCTTTGACAGTATCTAGCAGAAATTAAAAATGATTTTGTCATTCTTTCACAAAAATCTCCTCGCATCAACTGTCCTGTTAGGCACCTGAGCACCAGATAAAATCCCTGCATCATAAAACCTGAGTGTTTGGCTTTGTCTCTAATGGAGATGAAACCAAAGAAAAAGACCATGGATTTCAGGCCCCGTCATGATTTCCCGCAAAATGATGTGAATATACCATCGTCATCCCGACGTGAACCCCTCTCGCTGCCTCTTTGCGGGCTTGTGGAGAATGGTTACGAACAGACTTCCCTGGGAAGGCTACGATTGTCTAACGGGGACTCGTTTTTCCATACAACTTCTGCTTTCCAGAATGTGCTTGTTGCCTCCGATTCTACAAGCCCTGCCCCTCCCCCCATTTCCTCCCCTCTCTCTCAACCTCAAAATGCAACAGTGACTTAAAACCAGCATGCAGTTCCATTTGATTTCATCTTGAATGCACATGGCTCTTTTCAATCGACCCTCCAGCCCGTTACGCACATACAGTGGGAAGTCTTCACAAGCATGTATAATTTTGGTGTTACATTTATACAAATGATATCAGGTTATACATCGTATTCTTTTCATTTCCTTCTCTTTTCACTCGACCTTGTGTTATTGAAGTCTACACCAATCAATTTCATTCTGTTTTTACTGCCATAGGCTATTTGTCCTTTGCAGGTACCTTACTTTATGCAAACATTTAGGCGGCATCAAGTATTTTAATTTTAGTAACACTGCTGCAGTGAATATACTCCTCCATGGTTTTTTTCTTAATATTTTTCTTACTGTTTATTTATCTTTGAGACAGAGACAGAGAGAGAGAAGGCAGGGGAGGGGCAGAGAGAGAGGGAGACCGAGAATCCCAAGCAGGCTCCGCTGTCTGTGCAGAGCCCAAAGTGGGGCTCGAACCCACAAATCATGACCTGAGCTGAAATCAAGAGTCAGCCACTTAACTGACTGAGCCACCAAGGCGCCCCACTCCTACATCGTTTGGGTGCCTGTACAGTAATTTCTCTGGGCTCAATACTCGGGAGTGGAATTGCCGGGTCCTGGGAAATTCACGTTTCTGTTTTCATAAAAACTTCCAAATGACCTTTCATAATAGCTGCATCAGTTTCTACTTTTATCAAACATACCTGAGGATCCTTTTTTTCTTAATTTTTGAGAGAGAGAATGCACACGTTCTCAGAGAGAGAGAGACAGAGGGACAGAGAGGGACAGAGAGAGAGAGGGAGACGAAGGATCCATACCCGGCTCCAGGCTGACAGCAAAGAGCCCAACGGGGGGGCGCCCCCCCCCGGGGGGGCTTGAGCCCCCAAACCACGAGATCCTGACCTGAGACAAAGTTGGCCACTTAACGAACCGAGCCACCCAGGCGCCCCTACCTGAGGATTCTTGATTATGTATATCCTTTCCAGCACTGGGCATTATCTATTTTTAAAAGTTTGGGCTGTGAGCATAAAGTCACATTATGTCGCCGGCTCATCCTGCGTAGTTCTAATTACTAATGAAATCGACCATCTCCTCATACATTTTTAACTCATTCCTGCTGCCTTTCTGTGAACTACCGTTTTATAATCTTTACCCGGTTTTCTATTCTGCACAGTCTATTCGTCTTGCTGACTTGCCCAAGCTTCATACGAACCTAGACCAAGTATTCCCAATGAAGACAACGTTCCTCCCAAGAGGGCAGTTTGGACAATGGTGGAGGCACGTTTAGTCGTCCCAGTGGTCGGAGGGCATCACTGGGCCTCAGTGAGCACATTTTAAGCACAAAATAGCCCTGAACTTTCTTCGGGAATGCAAGTCCCTTTTATGCATATGATCGCCTAGGTTTGCTCATCATCGTGGAAAAGCAGGTAACCAATGGCAACAAGGTTCAAGAACTTGTGACTCCAATAAAATATGCCTTTATTAGTTTACGTGTATAGCTGATTCATTCCTAGTGATTCTCTATGGGCAAGTATGTCTCTTCTTCCTTATGTCTTCGAGTGTACTTGGCCTTATTATTTACATTTTGAAACACATAACGATTATCATTTTATTTCTTCTGATAGGGCAATTGGGACACCGTAATAATTTTGTGTATAATATAGACAGATATTATATATTATAGATATTAGACATTATAGATAATCTTATCTGTGCATTTTACTTCAGGGGAATATAAGGTGGTGACAAATAATTTTTTAAAAGAGGACATTAGAGGGGCACCTGGGTGGCTCAGTTGGTTAAGCGTCTGACTCTTGGGTTTGGGCTCAGGCGATGACTTCATGGCTCATGAGTTTGAGTCCCTCATCGGGCTCTGCTCTGATGGTACGGAGTCTGTCTGGGATGGTCTCTCTCCCCTCTCCACCTGCCCCTACCCCACTCTTGCTCTCTCTCTCAAATAAATAAAACTTAAGAAAATAAATTTAAAAAATACAATACAATACAATACAATAGGCAAGGCTCTTCCTTGGTCTTCTTTTTTAAAATCACCTTCGCTATTTTGGACTTCCACTTTTTCCTATACATTTTGGAGTCTGTATGCCCAATCACTCCCCGGAATACAGCAGGACTTTTGTTACAATTGCCTTAAAGCTGTAGCTCATTTTGGGTAGAAACACACACGAAAATGTGTTACGTATTTCTATGTATTCAAGTGTTCTTCAAAGTCCTTTGTAAACATTTAAACTTTCTTCATTAGATTTTTTGCTTTTGTGATTAGATTAAGTTAGGGGTACTTTACAGTGGTGCCTACTATTAAAAATTGCATCTTATTTTCCATTGTATTTTCTAATTGGTTATTATTGATCTAGAGAAATGCTATTGATTTTGATGTTGACTTGTGTTAAGCAACCTTTTTGAGCTCTTCAGCTAGTTCTGATGGCTTGGGAAGTCTCCTCTACTTCCTCTGTAAATGACAGGCTGGACTTAACTTCAAGGTGGGAAGGGTCGACCACCTCCTACCACTTCTGGAAGAAGAATCAGAAATATTTTGGCGAACAGCTGTAAGGACTACCCTATTTGACGATGAATAGGATATAATATATACCTTCCATGAGCTCTAAGTTCATTACTCCTACCCACAAATAACTGCAAACAGGCAGAACGTAATAAATGCCAAAGAGAGATGAAAGAAAGTACTGTGGGACTTTAGAGGATGAAGAGATCTATTTGGCCATGGTGGCCTAAGAGCACACCATTCCTTTCTATAAAGATATTCCCTTTAAGTTCCACTTTGTGGGACCAAACGAATCATGATGGGGACCACGTCCGTTATCTAGATATGAACTTCAGATGCCTCAGACTGTACACAAGCCCAAAGATTTCCAGGTACACTGTATAGACAAGGTAAAAATAAACATGAGATGGGGTTACAAGATTCATGAGCCATTGGGCTCAATCTATGATATATATTCAACTGCCGTTACTGTCATGGTTTTTTGGAGTCTCCATCTATTTCAAATTTTCTCCCAAAGATGTGGACTCATATCTGAAATGTTTCCTACCAACACCGGCAAAGTGAAAGTGACCCTCACTGTAAACTTTTCAGGGATGGTCGTTAGACCTTGAGCATCAAAACTGATTACACTTTGAAGCTTTCTATTTGCAGTACAAGTTCGCTGAATTACTGCTCAACTTCTATTAATCATGCTCTGAGAACTTCTCAGTGGATTGGAATTATGGCATGTTTTATTTATTCATTTATCAATGATGGGGCTATTAGAATGTCAATTCCAAGCCTCATTATACGTGTAGCTTCTTAGCCGGTTTTGCTTTTGTATCTGTGGGTGTATAATTCTTTCATTATTGTGTAACCCTTGATAATCCTTAGCTGAGCTCCCAGCCAAGTCCTGCTCCCCAGTTCTGACTGAGACCAGTTTACTTCATTCAAATGACCCCGACCAGACCTGAGTGTGCCCAGGGTTCGCAGCCCCTGGAATGCCCAGTCCCAGTGTCTGCCTCCGTAATGTGAGCTCTACACGCCCAGGTTCGCCTGGGACACCCTCGAATGCATATTCTTCTCAGTACTATTTGTCTGTGCATACGGTCCTCACAGAGAGATGCTCCAAGAAGACTTCCTAGGAATTTCTACAGCCATTCTATTTGGCTGTGGGAAAGCTTCTGTTTATTAGATCTTTATGTAATTTAGAGAAAGTGAGGAGAGATTTAAAAGCGTAAAGGAGCATGCTGGGGACAGCTGAGAGAAATCATAATTGCTTTGCACTGGCAACAGTTTTGTTGTTCTCCAATTCTATGAACCGCCTTTATACCATGGGTTAATGGTTATAGAAAATTAAAATTAGCACTACTGTAGTTTCATTTTCTCCACTCATTCTTCGTTGGTGACCTCCCTTCTTTGACTGAGCAAACAGGAGCCATCAGAAGAGAATTTACACATCCTCCTACCATCAGATCTGCTAACCCAGACCCATGGTACACACACTGTGCCTCGTTCTTTCTAACAGCACCCTTTCCAACTTAGTACCAGGTCCCTGTGCAAGGGTTACAACTGGCATCCCTCTGCACGGTGTCACTAAATGCAGAGAGTGACCTATGACAAACAGAAAAAAACAAACACGCTATAAAATCTCCCTGTTTAAAAACAAACAAACAACCCTTCTTAGACTATACAGCCACCCTCCACACTCCTCCACCCCTGTAGTAGTTATCCATTGCTGTGTGACAAATTCCCTGAAACTTGGCAGCTGGAAACAACACACATTATCTCACGGTTCACCTGGATCGGGAAGTTGGGACAACTTGGTTGGTGGCTGCAGCTCAGACTCTCTCATCAGGCTGTAGTCCAGCTGCCGCCCAGGGCTGCGGTCCCATCGCCAATGGAGCTGAAGGTTTCACTTCCAAGTTCGCTCGCCAAGTTGTTGGTAGGCCTTCGCTTCTCGTGGGCTATTGGACCGCGGTCCTTCGTGCCTTGCCACACCACTTAGGTCCGCTCCGGGGTTGCAATGGCAGCTTGCTTCTCCCAGCGCCAGTGTTCAGAGAGACAGAGAAAGAGAAAAAGCCAAGAAAGAAGCTAGTCTTTATGTAAATTAATCTTCCAGAAGTGACACCCTATCACTTCTGCCGCATTCTATTCTTAGGAGTGAGTCACTAAATCCAGCCGGAATTCAAGGGGAGAGGCTTACACAGGGGTGTGAATACTGGGAGTCAGGGAATCAGGGGACAGTAGTTTGGAGACTGACTAGCACACTCCCCTCAAAGGTGCAGCTTAGACTTACTATCTTCATTTTCTCACTTCCCACACCTAGAAGGCTTCTATCTCCACCGCCCAGTTGAAACAACATTCACTTTGCCAAATCTGAGGATCCCTTCTCAGTCCTTATGTTAAGGCTTTATCAACATTTCACAGTTAATCACATTCTCCTTCTTGAAACACTTTCTTCACTTGGCTTTTAGGACTCCATAGTCCCTTGGATCTCCAGATACCCCACTGGCTTGTTTCCTTTCCAACCTCCTTTGTTGGTTTCTCCTCCTCTTTTATCTAATCTCTAACCAAGGAAGCCCAGGAGGGATTTGGTCCGAGGCTTTCTCCTTCAGATTGCATCATCCAGACTCTTGTCTCCTAAGCATCTAAATATTAAAACGGCCCGAACAAAACCCCGGATTGCTACCCACATGACCGATTTCCCCAACGCTCCTCATCCCACTGAACGGCGCCACCCGAAGCCGTATCGCTTAGGTAAAGATCCTAAGCGTCTTCGTGGTTGATCTCTCACTCCACAGCCAGATTCAGTGTGCCCCACCTTCAAATGTGTCCCAAACCCAAGCCCTACTGAGCAGCCGCACTGCTAGCATTTTGGTGCAACAGAGCGAAACCCATGACATTCAAGCAGTGCTTAGGATGAAATTTATGGCTATAAACGCCTAGTTTCTTTGTGTGGATATTCTCCATCTGGTGATACATGGGTCTCCCGGCTTCCTGGTGTTCTTTGTCCACACTCGCTTTCAGATCATATTTAAGATAGTTGATTTAAAATCCACTGAACTGCAACATCTCTGCTTCTTCAGGGGAAGTTTCCATTGACTACTTCCCCGCCTACTTGCGAAGCATATTTTCTTGTTTCTTTGCAGAGCTCATGACTTTGTGTTGACATCTGGGCATTTTATATAAGATAACGTGTCGATGCCAGAAATCAGATTCTTCCTTATTTTTGCTGTCTGTCGTCTACTTTTTTAGTCACTTTCCCAAACCAATTCTCTGAAGGTTTGTGTCCATTACTGGTAAATTCTTTGTTGTGTGTGGCCACCGAAGTCTCTGCTGAGATTATTGGTCAACTAACGACTACCACAGAGATTTCCTAAACGCTGGAACTAAAAGTCTCCCAGGGTTAGCCAAGGGTCTCTGCTTTCCTGTTCATGCACTCAAGATGCCTGAAGTTCAACTCAAGGAGACAGCTCAGGGCTCTCTCAGGTCTGTCCTGAGTATTCACAAAAGCATAGGAACGCACACTTCCCTACACACGTGCACGGCCTTCCAGATTTTCAGGAATATGTCAGAGTTCTTCAAAGTCCCTGAAGGACATCTTATTCCCAAGCTTTTTGGTCGGCCTGTTGTTTGCTCTGTCACCAACTGCCCCAAACAGCTATAATTTTAAACAACTGCTGTAATTGTTTTCAACAAATCCCTTCAAGAAAGGATAGCATTGGGGGATTTTTGTGTTAGGTCACATAAACACAGGCCTCAGGAATGGCATCTTCCAGGGTGTTTTATGCTGGTCTCAGCCTATGGACGGTAATGCCATGGGCTACAAACCCTTGACCCTTCCCACAGACATCTCCTTCCAAATCAGTGTCAGGACTGACCCTTGTGGTTCTTATTATTACAAGAGTCCCTTCAACAACAACCATCAGGAAGCTTTGAAATATAGAGGTTTATTGCTTAGAAGAGTAGGAAATCACACAGCACACCTGTGGCCACATAGCCAGATGGGGGCAGGGGGAGAGAAAGAGACTGAGGGAACAAATGGGCTGGGGCTCTGTTTTTATTGGGGTCAAAGGTGAAAGCATAGGGTTTCACGGGCTCCTTTCTTACTGGTACATTTAAAACATAAGAGCAGGAATTTAAAGAGCGGGGGTGTGTGTGTGTGGGGGGGGGGGGACAAATGGCCCAAATGGTCCGGTATTGAAATCAACCAAGAGCCCTAAACCAAAGGAGCCTCAGTGCAGGGAGGTGGCCTGGGTCTTTATCTAGTCACTTGGCCGACAACCATTCCAGATAGCCATCTTGGAAGTGGATGCCGAGGCAATCAAAGCTTAAGTCAACCACTTGCGTTACCAAAACAGAAAAAAAATAGAAAACAAAAAAACCCGCAAGTGTCAGGGCTTGCACTCTACAGAGAACCCCAGATTAAACCATGATGGGAATGGGGCTGTCCTCCTCAGTGGCGGCAGGTTGTGTTGGCTTTTCAGGCTACTGTAGAGCAGGGAAGCGGGATTGAGGAATAGGGCAAATCGAACCGCCACAGAACTCTCCGTCCTCACCAAGATTCAGTTATTTTTCTTGAATAAACGTTCCCAGATTGTTCCAAACCTTCAGTGAATGTCCAGAGGTCTGAAAAAATGGATTCTGACAATTTTTGCCAGTGTTTTCATTGCGTTTATGGAAGAGAGGGGTCTCAAAGTTCCTTCCTCCACTATTACCGGCGATGTCACCGAATCGCTGTTATTTTGACTAGAATGTTCCTTCTGTGAATCTTTGCATAGCTGGCTACCTCACGTCAGTCAGATCTTTGCTAACAGTGCAACTCCTCAGGGTGACCTTTTTTCACCCACTCTTTCTAAAACACCCCTCTCAGCCTTACCCAGTTACAATGTCCTCACAGCACCTGGCATTATGCTATATATTTAATCATTGTCTTTCCCTCTAGAGAGTCACTCAGGAAGAATGTGGGCTTTGTAAAGTTGGTTTACACTTTTAACTCCTTCATATGGCACTTTTTGGCACATAGTGTAAGCTCAATAATCGTGGAATAAATAAATTGAGCTATTTCTTTAATTGTTCCCTAAAATAAAATATCTGGCTTGGGGCGCCCTGGGTGACTCAGTAGGTTAAGCGTCTGACTCTTGGTTTTGGCTCAGGTCATGATCTCATGGTTTGTGGGTTCGAGCCCCGTGTTGGGCTCTGTGCTGACAGTGCGGAGCCTGCTTGGGATTCTCGCTCTCTTTCTCTCCCTGCCCCTCCCCCACTAGTGCACACACTCTCTCAAAATAAATGAATAAAACATTAAAAATAAAGCAACATATCTGCCTCAACATACTCTATGTGTAATAAAGTAATATTCATTGTATTGTATAAATGTAGTAAATACTAATTAAAATATGGAAAATCTAGAAACATATAGAAAGAAAATAATAATTACGCATAGATATTCTTATGGACATTTTGTTACATATCATACCAATTTCTTTTCCAGAATGAGATTTTTTTTTTACCTGAACCCATATCTATATGTGGATGAACCATAATTTGTTTAACCATTTTTTTTTAATTGATGGACATTGAAGTTGCCTCTAATTTTTTTTTTAAGTGTGATGAACACCTTTGTAGAAAGTTTTTCATTTTTCTGTCTGTTTCCTAAGATTCATCCTACAATTAAATTTTCTGGTCATAGAGGGGGTACCTGGCTCGTTCTGTCAGGAGAGTGTGCAACTATTGATGTCAGGGTCATGAGTTCAAGCCCCACACTGAGCATAGTTAGAGCTTTTAAAAAAATAAATACATTTTCTGGTCATGGAATAGACAAAATGGCAAATAATTTTTATACATGTTACTAAATTTCCCTCAAGACATGATTTTATTAACTTATACCCTGATCAGCAGTGTTGGGGCTTTCCTATCCCCTCACAGCTTTCTTTCTTTCTTTCTTTGTTTCTTTCTTTCTTTCTTTTAAAGATTTTTAATTTTTTTAATTTTTTTTTCAACGTTTATTTATTTTTGGGACAGAGAGAGACAGAGCATGAACGGGGGAGGGGCAGAGAGAGAGGGAGACACAGAATCGGAAACAGGCTCCAGGCTCCGAGCCATCAGCCCAGAGCCCGACGCGGGGCTCGAACTCACGGACCGCGAGATCGTGACCTGGCTGAAGTCGGACGCTTTAACCGACTGCGCCACCCAGGCGCCCCAAAAGATTTTTTATTTTAAAGTAATCTCCGCAGCCAACATGAGGCTCAAACTCACAACCCCAAGATCAAGAGTCACATACTCTACCAACTGAGCCAGCCAAGCGCCCCTCCCTCAAAGCTTTCTAACCTTGGATACTTTTATATTTACTTTGTCATTTCTTAGGCCAATAAAAAGCAATGTTTTATCTTAATATCCATTTCTTAAACCACTGATAAAGCTGTGCAGTTTTCGATGTTTATTGAAAATGTTCATTTTGAATTTATGGTTACTCACCCTTTGACTTTTAATCCTTTTTTATTATTCACATTTTCCTTATTGATAAGGGAGTACTCTATTAAGCATACATTATTGAATATGTAAGCTCTTGTCTCCTCCTTTGTATTTTATTGTTTTCTTCCTTTTTATTTCAATGTAAATTTTAATGTTTTTATTTTTTTTTATTTTTTTAACATTTTTATTATTTTTGAGAGACGGGGGGGGGGGGGGGCGAGAGAGAGGGAGACACAGAATCCGAAGCAGGCTCCAATGCTCTGAATTGATCATCATCTCTTTTCTGCCGTAAGGGTAGGGTTATCGTCTGGCTTGTTCTATAGTTGGGGACATATTCCCAGTGTGAGGGACCGTGTCTGGCATAGATTAGGTACCGAATAAAGGTGTGTTGGATGAAGGAATAAATGAATCATTATTTTTAAGTGACATCACAATCTACAGGGAGAGAAAGAGAACAAACTAACAAATAGTTTAGAAAAGTAAAGGTGGATTGATTTTAAGAGTGACAGCCAACACGAGGAAGAACTTGAAATAAGCGACAGTTCAAGAAAAAATGGGGGTGGAGAGAGGCAGAAAACAGAACAGTGATGGTGAGAAAATATTAGAAAGGAAAGAAACAGCATTGGGCAAACCATTAGTGAAGGGTATATGGTGATTATATTTTTGCAAGGTAAGAATGTGAGTTTTATGTGTTGGCCAGGAATAGAGTAGCTACAGATTTGGAGGAGGGGGAGTATTTTCAACCCAGAGTTGTTACAGTTGCTTCTAGTAAATGCTGCAGCCAGAACTTGCCATCTTCAGAAAAGTACACGGGCCGTCGGGCAAATACTCTGTATTTCCTTTAATGACATGCTCGTTATGACCGTGAGCATTATAGTTTGGGACTCTGCCTGGGAGACAGATCCATCACTGATGGGCTATGTTCTGCTGCTTACTTTTCCCATAATGAGTGTTTTTATATTTCCTTAGCTTTTCCTCTTTTTTCTTTTAGAGTTTATTTTTGAGAGAAAGAGTGAGAGCAGGGGAGGGGGCGAGAGAGAGGGAGACACAGAATCCGAAGCAGGCTCCAGGCTCCCAGCTGTCAGCACAGAGCCCGATGCGGGGCTCGAACCCACGGACCGTGAGATCATGACCTGAGCCGAAGTCAGATGCTTAACCGACAGAGCCACCCAGCCGCTGTCCCTCCTTAGCTTCTCTTAAACAGACGTCAGAAATAATGCCCTCTAGAATAAAGAAGTAGATTTCCTAAAATTAAATATCAAAGCCTTTTTTTAATATACCAATATTATTATTTCAAAAATATAAAGAACAAAAATCCTATTCACAATAGCCAGAAAATATCAATAATTAAACACAGGTAACATTTCATTTTAACACAAATAAAATTGTGGACTTTGGCAGCATTAGAAATAAAAACATTAGGGGCACTTGGGTGGCTTAGTCAGTTAAGTTTCTGACTTCAGCTCAGGTCGTGATCTCACAGTTGGTGGGTTCAAGCCCCACGTCAGGCTCTGTGCTGACAGCCTGGAGCCTGGAGCCTGCTTCGGATTCTGTGTCTCCGTCTCCCTCTGCCTCTCTCTCTCTCAAAAATAAATAAACATTAAAATTTTTTTTAAAAAATAAAATAAAATAAAATCCATTAAATACTTAATAAGAATTAGACACCCATTAAGCACTTCACATGCATTATACAATGTATTTCCTATATTAATCTTAGGAGGAGGCATAGATTATCATCCTCATTTTCTTCTTCTTTTTTTTAATGTTTATGTTTGAGAGAGAGAAGTCAGACACTTAAGGACTGAGCCACCCAGGCACCCCTCATCCTCATTTTCGAATGCAAATCTGAGGGCCAGTTTGGTTGCTTCAAGTTTCACAGCTTGTAAGTCTTGGGATTTGTATTTGAACCCAGGAAGTCAGAAGTCAAAATCTGTGTTCTTTAACACCATGCCATTTTGCCAAAGTAGTGTTAATTGTTAGTGATTTTTAAATCTTTTTTTAATGTTTATTTATTTTTGAGAGAGAGAGAGAGAGTGCAGAGGAGAGGCAGAGACAGAGGGAGCCTGATGAGGGGCTGGAACCCATGAACTGTGAGATCACGACCTGAGCTGAAGTCGGACGCTTAACCAACTGAGCCACCCAGGCGCCCCGATTATTAGTGATGTTAATAATCATTATTGGCTTTGAAATACCTTTTACATTTATGCACTGAGTATGATACTGGCTGTCGTCACATTCATAGACTAGATGATAGAGAGGTAGACAGACATATTGACATGACCATGCTATGAAAATATAAGAAAATGACCCACTTCTAATTTATAGTAAGAAGTTTTGTTAGGAATAAATGCTGAAATTTTTAAAAACTGATTCGGGGCCTTGGGGAATAAATATTATGGAAATTCAAAGGACCTAGAATAAGAAACAATTTTCAAAGAGAATGAAGTTAAAGAACTTCATCAGATTTTAAGACTTACTGTAAAGCTACACTCATCAAGACAGTGTGGTATTGGGATAAGGATATAGATAGGTCAATGGGATAAAACAATCCAGAAACAGACCTATACATCTACGATCAGTTGATTCTTGACAAAGGTGCAAAGGCAATCCAGAGAAAGGATAGTCTTTTAAACCAATTCTACTGAAACAGTTGGATGCAAAAGAACCTGATGCTTTTTTCGTACTGTACACAAAAATTAACTTGAACCACACCGTAGACCTAAATCTAAGATCTAAAACTATAAAACGTACAAAGACAGAGGAGAAAATCATTCTGACCTTAGGTTTGGCAAAGATCTCTTAAAGGGGACACAAAGGGCACGAAAAGAGAATTTGGAAAACTGGACTTCAAAATGAAAAAGTATTGCCCTTCCAAATACACGGTTAATAAAATGAACACATAATCCTCAGATCTGGAGAAATGGTTGTAAAACATACTGATAAAAATCTTACATACACAATCTTCAAAGAACTCTGTCACTTACAGCTCTACAAGGCAGCCCTACAGTGAGGTGCACAGCCACATAAAAATGAACAAAAGAGGTGATCCGACCGTTCACAAAAGAAGGTATGCGGATGGCCGGTAAGGACACGAAAAGATGCTCAGCATCATCAGTCATCAAGAAAAGGGCAATAAAAACCACAAGGAGATAGTACCATGTACCCTTAGAATGGCCAGCATTTACAAAAAGATAGTCAACGATGAGTGGAAAAGCACACATTTTTGGTGTGGATATAAAGTGCTATAACCACTTTGGAAGAGAATTTAGGAATTTCTTATTAAGCAATAAGACTGAATCATGACTTATCATGTCCCAGCAATCACACACCTCCATTTGTAGCCAAGAGAAATAAAACCACGTGTGAATGTCCCATAGCAGCTTTGTCGGTAATAGCTAAGAACTATATAAGCAACTCAAATGTTCGTCAACTCATCAATGCAATGGAATACTATTAGCAATAAAAAGGAATAAACTACTGACCTATGATATACCATAGATGAACCTCAAAAACCTCGGGCCAGACACAAAGAACATATAGTGGATTATTCCATTTATATAAGACTATAGAAATGGCAGTATAATCTACGGTGACAGAACAGATCGGAAGGTACCTGGAGCTATTGCTACACGTATGGGCTGAGGAGGGTTGACAGTGATGGGACCATGACGGGACCTTGAGGACACAAAGACACCTTTGGGGATAATAGAAAAGTTCTTTAGCTTGATTGTGGTGGTGGTTACAGGAGTGTATCAATTTGTCAAAACTCGAAAAAAAAAAAAAAACTGCACGCTTAAAGTTGTATTCTATTGTAGGTTTATAAAAAAGACAACAAGGGGCACCTGGGTGGCTCAGTCAGGTAAGCATCCAACTCTCGATTTCGGCTCAGGTCATGGTCTTGGAGTTCATGGGATCAAGCCCTATGTCAGGCTCTGTGCTAACAATGCCAAGCCTGCTTGGGATTCTGTCTCCCTCTAAGTAAATAAACATACGTACATACATACGTACATAAGACAAAATGTTTTGTCATCCATGGTGGTAATCTTATGGCTTTTCCTCTCAATTATCAATGTAAGAAATTTATTAATACATTTCCTAATATTTAACTTCCTTGCATTTCTGAAGTAAAACACACTTCATATTGACATATTATTCATTGCCTATCTTGCTAGATTTCAGTGTGTAGGGTTGCATTCAAGGTATTTGCATCTATTTTCATAAAATTGGTCAGTGATTTGGGTTTCCTCTTATTTGCTGGATCTTAATGTCATGGTCAGTACACTGTGAATAGAGTTGGAAACTTTTTAGAACAGTCTCATGCTAAGAATACACCTTTACTGGTTTACATAACTGGAAAGTGCAATGATACCAGTTTTAGGCAATACTGTAGTCAGAGATACAAAACGATGTCATCAATTTTCTGTTGTTCTTAATTCTACTTTACTTTTGGCTGGCTTACTTTCAGGCTGATCCATTTGGTGACCAAGATGGCCCCCAGAACTTCTAGCTACACATCGTCATAGCTACTGATCCCAGCAAATGAGCATTTATTGCCATACGACTTCAGGAAAAGTCCCATGGAAGATTGTGATTGCCTCAGTGTGGGACATGTGCCCATCCTTAAACCAATTATATTGGGCCAGAAAATGGTATGCCAGGTCTGGGCCTGAGCCATATGCTCACTCGTGTAGTGGTCCAAGGAAAGCTCAATCCCATTAGAAGCACATAAAATAGGTCCCAAATGGAACAAATGGTTCTGTTACCAGAAAAAGGGGGGGGGGGGGATGTGCTAAGAACTCCAACACCATAGAAATTACACAATCTTCCAAGTACACTTGTGCTTCTTACCTCTCTCCCCCTCTTACTCCCTGGTGGTTTTTCACAGTCTGGTATCAGAGATCAAGTTCATTACTATCGAGTTAGAGGTGTTTCTTGTGCATCTTTTCTGAGAATTATTTACATGGAGATGATCTCTTACAACTTTATGTAACCTGCTTATTGAATGACCTGGGCTCCGTAGCGACCAGAGGAAGCTCTTTGCCTGTTTCTTTTTTTTTTTTTTTTTAATTTTTTTTAACGTTCATTTATTTTTGAGAGAGAGTAGAGAGAGTGAGGGGGGTGGGGCGCAGAGAATGGGAGACACAGAAACCGAAGCAGGTTCCAGGCTCTGAGTTGTCAGCACAGAGCCCGACGCGGGCTCAAACCCGTGAACCGTGAGATCATGACCTGAGCCGAAGTCGGACACTTAACCGACTGAGCCACCCAGGTGCCCTGCTCTTTGCCTGTTTCTTGCCACCTCCTATTAAACTTGCTCTATCGGTGTATGACTCCGTCTCCTTAGAGAAAATATTGGGCATGTTCTCGATCTCTTCTGGTCATCTTCAGGCAACAGAAAAGTCGTCCAGTGACTCTCAGGTAATGAAGAGTACAGTTCAGTACAATATCGACGTCACACGTCACGTTCTCCCAACAATTCTCTTGAAGTGGCCCTGACGTGGCTTCGGGTGGGGGGAAATAGCTTCCTCTCCACCCCCAGGAGTCCCCATGAGGGATTATATACATCACACCAAAACTCTCAATGTGTCACAGTCTTCAACTTCTCAAAGAATTCTTGGCCTTTGCGTATATTACTTGGAGATGAATGATGGACACATGGTGGCAGATCCAGTTTGGGGACGCACCTTTTGCATGTCCTAATAGGTGGCTTAGCTCCTCCCTTTAGGGTGCAGAGGTTTCACGACCCCCGATTACTCTCAGCCTTTGGAGTTCTTGCAAACATCCGGATACTGCAGGACGTGTCTCATTAAACAATCAGCCGCAGGAGACTCAAGTTATTTAAAGTTAAATCTGCATTTAACTGGTTTCAGAAGTCACACGTTCCATTTTTGGGTTCTTCATTTTCATATATAGGACTTTTGGCTGATGAATGTCATTGAATATATTTATATATGCATACATATATATAAGAGGAAAGATATTTTGGTCATTCTCCCAGTTATGCAAAGCCTCAGAAAATACATCCATAATAACCCTACCTGAGCAGATACTATTTAGCTTACAACATCTCCCTCAACACCATTTCCCAAAACACATTTTGGGAATGTAGATTACTGATTCTTATTACATGAAAAAAAGGGGGTTTTGATAAGTCTTTCTCAGACCCACAGACAAACGTGAGTAGACTGTCCTTCTGTACACTTACTACCAGTGTGCAATTCAAGAGAATGGGCAGATACATCTATTCAAGGTACCCGCTGGTGATGGAGCAGGGTATGGAAAGGAAGTTGGTGCTTTGGAAAGTTCCAGAAAGAGAGTACCGTGTGTGTGTGTGTGTGTGTGTGTGTGTGTCTGTCCGTCTGTCTCTGATAACTTCCTTCTGTTTGGTTTGGTAAAGCCACTGAGCTACGGGATGGCTTTTTGTATTTAGATGTCTCTTAGCTGAGCCTCCATTACAGCTCTTTGATGGTTCGGTCTGGCCTCCTTCCCGGGGGCCATCTGTACAGCTGGCGCTCTGCTTCTGGGAGCTCTGTGCATCCTGGGGCCTTCCGCGGGAGCTGCTTGTTGATATTATGGCTCTTTATTTGCGCAAGGGGCTCCGGAAGGCTCCTTTCCCATCTTGCCCTAAGGGTGGCTCATCCCTGCCTGCATCCCTGGCCCTTCCCAATGAGGCGGTGATTAGCGCCATCATTTTCTGATGCCTTTTCACAAGAGAGGGGAGACTGGGATCTGCGCCTTTCTTCAATGGGCTGCCGTGTTCGTTATATTTAGAAGAAATCCCTTGAAATTTCTAGTATGGAAATAGCACTCCTACCTGCTGCCCAGAGATGAAAACAGGTACCCAGCCATCCTTTGAATTCCTTTGCTCATTCCGTGGGTGGATATCTGGGAGGAGGCAGACACTTCTAGCCATGCCCCATCTTATGTAGAGTTCCAGAAATTCACTTTAGACATATGAAGATACATAAACATTCAGAAGCAAATTAAATATCTCAGCACTAAATGCAAATGTCCTGCTAAATGGCACTTGACATTGAATCAAGTGCATGTCAGTCCAATCAGTGATGTAATACACTATGAAGGGGCCTGGAGGCTCACTTATGAAGTTTGCGACCAAGGGCAAGGGAATGAAAATTTCAATTTCTCCATTTTTTTTTTTTTTTTGGTGTGCAAAAATAAACATTTGGAGGAGAATATAGTTAACCGAAATGATACAGAAGAGTAAACTATCCAATGTCCGTACTATGAACTTCAGGATTAAACGAACAGAAGAGGGCATGTTTTTGTTTGCTTTTTAAGTTTATTTATTTACCTTGAGAGGGTGCGTGTGTGTGTGTGTGTACGCCAATGGGGGGTGGGCAGAGCGAGAGGGAGAGAGAGGATCCCAAGCAGGCTCCATACGCAGGGCTCGATCTCGGGAACCGTGAAATTGTGACCCGAGCCGAAATCAAGAGTCTGACCCCTCAACCAACTAAACCACCCAGGTGCCGCCAGTTTTTTTAAAGGAAGCTCTACACCCTAAGTGGGGCTTGAACTCATGAATCCGAGATCAAGATCACCTGCCGCACCGACTGCGCCAGCCAGGTGCCCCTAGAGGGCATGTTTTCAAGGCCTGAGATACCAGATAATAAACGAAGATTCTTTCTAGCTCTGATATTCTACTATATCATCTGTTTCAACGTGTGACAAGCCATGTCTTGAAATTACCACTCTCATACAAAATGGCCTTCCGCGTTCCCCAGAAATACACGCATTTAATACATACGCAACTGCTTATATACATATATCATTTGCACACACACATACATATTGGTTATTGATTTTTAATCTGGCGATTTTTGAATTTTAAATGCATTTCCTATTCTACATTTTTCGAATTTTCTACAGAGCCATTCTTTGGGGGTTGCCACACCCAATTCCAACATGGTGGGGGGGGGGGTAGTTCCTCCCACACCTCAGTTCTGACACCATCCACCCAGAGCTACATCAGATTCCGCAGGTTAAGGGTTCAGTCCCCCACGACGGCCCTCGCGCCCCCCCCCCCCCACGTCAGACACCAGCCACGGGCCTCAGGCTCCTACCTGTGCTTCTGACCCACAGGCTGCAGCGAGCGGGTCCCACCACCCCCAACTCAGGTTCTTTTCATTTGCTAGAGCCACTCGCGGCGCTCAGGGGAACACTTACCTTGGCCAGTGAAAGTGATGACACAGGACGCCAGTCGACAGCCAGACGGAAGAGCTGCAGAGGGCGAGGTGTGGGGAAAGGTGCAGGGGGGCGGGGGGGAGGGGTGGCCACGCCACACCAGTTGTGCCACTCTCCCCAACCTCCAGGCGTTCGCCAACCAAGACGCTCTCGGAACCCTCTCCTTTTGGGGCTTTTAACAGAGGCTTCATTGCATAATCATGAGAAAGTCATTGGTCATTGGGTAACTCAACTTCCCGCCCCTTTCCCCGCCCCGCAGGTGGGGGTGGGGGGGGGTGGGACTAAAAGTTCCTCTAATCGTTAAGTAGGCCTTCCTGGCAACCAGCCCCTGCCCTCGGGTGGGGTCCAGAACATCTCCTTCATGTAACAAAAGACCCCTTTTTCACCCCGATCACGGGAAATTTCAAGCGTTTTAAGGAGCTTCCAGCCGGGAACCTGGCCGAAAACGAAACACAGGGTCATCTAGATGACCAAGTAGCTATTTCCTATAAATCACAGGTCACGGCCAACATGTTACATGTTTAATAATAAACAAAGGAAAATGATCATTCTTTCTCCATGGCGACGACCCATTTGGAGGGCGGGTTGTCTAACAAGGACCGACGGGCTACACAACACACCCCTATTAGTTTCCAAAAGGGACACCAGAACAGCCGCAGCAGCAATGGTAACGATAGAAAACATTAAGCTCTTATTTGAGCCCCGTTTTCGTTCTGTTACCTGCATTTTGGTCTTCTGTAATGTAGCGGAAACTTCTTGTTTGCTACGTGCCAGTGCCAGTTCTAAGCCCTTGGCCTTAACCTTCGTAAGAAAACTCTAACAAAGGGACTGTTATTATCCCCATTGTACTAAAGAGTACATATGAAAGAGCAGGGGGGGACCACATCAACCCAAGAGCTCCAGCTCTCTGGTGACAGAGCATTTAGAAAGTGCTTTCCCTCTTCGTTCTCTGGAGCCGTGAGTGGCAATTGGGTTGAATCGATACATAAATTGTGAATGACGTCAGGCGTATTTTGTTACTAATACTAGTTTGGGGTGCCCCGGGGACTGAGTCGGTTGAGTGTCCGACTTCCTCTCTGTTTCAGATTCTGGGTCTTTCTCTCTCTCTCCTCTATCTCTGCCCCTACCCCTGCTCGCGTGCTCTCTTTCTCTCAAAATAAATAAATAAACTTGAAACAGATCGTTGAAAAAAAAAAAAGATTGTATTCTTTTTTTTTTAGTAATCTCTACATCCAGCGTGGGGCTCGAACTTACAACCCCAAGGTCAAGAGTCATGTACATGCTCCACCGTGAGCCAGCCAAGCGCCCTAAGTTTTTAAAAATTTTAAAGTGTACAGTTGCACAGGTCTGGGTGTTTATTTATTCTTTTTTTTTTTTTCAACGTTTATTTATTTTTGGGACAGAGAGAGACAGAGCATGAATGGGGGAGGGGCAGAGAGAGAGGAAGACACAGAATCGGAAACAGGCTCCAGGCTCTGAGCCATCAGCCCAGAGCCTGACGCGGGGCTCGAACTCACGGACCGCGAGATCGTGACCTGGCTGAAGTCGGACGCTTAACCGACTGCGCCACCCAGGCGCCCCATATTCTTTATACATGAGTAGAGTCGACCCACACTGTTACATTAGTTTCAGGTGTTCAATTAAGTGATTTGGCAGGTTTGTATATTATGCTATGTTCACAAGTGTAGTTACTATTAGTCTGTCCCTTTACATCCTTATTACAATATCATTGACTGTGTATATCTAATGCTGTGCCTTTTATTCCCGTGACTCATTCATTCTGTAACTGGAAGATTGTCTCTTCACCTCACTTCATCCATTTCACCCATTCTGCCACGCCCCCTCCCGTCTAGCAATCATGTCTGTTTCAGTTTTTATTAGATTCACAACATTGCACGAACAACACTGCTAATTCTAGAACATCTTACCACCCCAAAAGGAAACCCCATACCCATTAAGAGTCACTCCCCAATCTCCCCCTTTCCCCCAGCCCATGGCAACTATCAGTCTACATTCTGTCTCTAAGGATTTGTCCATTCTGGACATTTCATATAAATGGAATACTACAATATGTGGCCTTTTGTGTCTGGCTTCTTTCACTCAGTCTGTTTTCAAGGTTCAGGTTCATATTCCATTGTACACATAGACCACGTTTTATCAGGTCTTCAGTTGGTGGACATTTGGATTGTCTTTTTGTTTTTGTCTTTGTTTTTGCTGTTTGTTCGATTGTTTGTTGGCTCAGTTGGTTAAGCTGGGTTGTTCTTACTTTGTAGTTATTGTGACTAATGCTGCTGTGAACATTCACGTACCAGATGTTTTCATTTCTTTTTAGTGAGTACCTAGGCATGGAACTGTTGTGTCCTATGCTAACTTTATGTCTCCGTTTTTCAGGAATGGCCAGACTGTCTTCCAAAGTGGCCGAACCCCCTCCCATTCCCCCATCAGTTGTACGAGGGTTCCGGTTGCTTTACCAACACCAATGTGTATCGTTATCTTTCGTCTGTCTGAGCCGTCTTGGTGGGTGTATTTATTATAATTTCATTGTGGTTGTGATTTCCATTATCCAAATGACTAACAAAGCTGAGCATCTTTTCATGTACTTATTGGTAATTTTTATGTACTCTTTAGAGAAATGTCTATCCAAATCATGTGGCCATTTTTGAGTGGGTTATTGTCTTTATTGTTAAGTTGTGAGAGTAATTTATGTATTCTGGTTAGTTCCCAGAGTTCTTAAAAAGCTGATTTACAATTTTTGCCAGTGTTCTCATTGCTTTTATGGAGGAAAATATTTTCACGGGTCCTTACTCTATCATCCCAAGGGTCTCCCCTGAGTACATACTTGGAATAATCAGTCGCCAGAAGAAAATTTGCAAACCATGTATCTCCCAAAAGATTCATACCTAAAATATATAACAAACTTTTAAAACACAGTGGGAAATTTTTTTTTAAATGAATTCCTCTCCCAGGGGAGTTTTTTTTTTTTTTAATGTTTATTTACTTGTGAGAGACAGAGAGAGAATGAACTCGAGAGCAGGGCGGAGAGAGAGGGAGACAGAGGATCTGCAGCAGGGTCCATGCAGCACAGAGCCCCACGTGGGGCTCGAACTGATAAACCGTGAGATCGTGACCTGAGCCAAAGTTGGACACAATCCACCGAGCCACCCAGGCGCTCCAAACCCAATGGTAAATTTTGTAAAAACCCAATAGAACATAGACAAAAATCGTGAAAAGATATTTCACAAAACAGGATGTACTAATGGAAAATTAAAACACGAAAAATGTGCAACGTCATTAGAACTAGAGAAATGCAATGAAAACCACAATCATATATCACATGCCCCCGTGAGAATGGTTAAAACAAAATAAAACAGTGGCGACACCCAAAGCTGGTGAGGCTGCAGCGAAATTGGATGACTGTGCACTGATGGTAGAAGCTGAGGTAATGCAGCCGTGACAAAAGTTTGCGCATCTCTTACCAAACTAAACGTGATTATGACGTGACGTGGCAATTGCATTCTTGTGCATTTATCCCAGAGAAATGAAGGCTAACGTCCACACAAAATCTTGTACATGAGTGTTCTTAGCAACTTTATTGGTAATAGGCAAAAAGTGGAAACGACACAAGGGTTGTTCACCAAGTAGGTGATTAAAGACACTGTGGCACGCCTATGCTAGGGAATACCGTGCGGCGATAAAAAGGAATGCACTCGATACATGCGAAAACCTGGATTCACTGATTTCAATAATTATGGGGTGATTTCAGTGATTGATTATTATTATTATTATCCTTATTGATACATACAGCAACTTGGATGGATCTCAAGGGAATTTGACAGAAGGAGGAAAGCCGATCTGAGAGTGTCACGCGCTGTGTGATGCCATTTGTGTAACATGCTCGAAATAACAAAATTACAGAGATGGAGAACAGATTACTGGTTGCCGGCTTCTGTGGGTGGGGAGAGTGAGACAGAAACAAATATGACTATAAAGGAACAGTATAGGGGTCTGGTGATATTGAAACAGCTCCCCATCGGGACCATTGTGGTAGTTACACAAATCTGCGCATGTGATAAAACTACATGGAACCACACGCACCCGTGAGCACATTATAAAATGGATGAAATCTGAATATGAGCTGTGGATTGTACCAACGTCATTTTCCTTGTTTTAACATTGTACTATAGTTATATACACGTGTTAATATTGTCCTCTAGCTCTGTAAGGTGTTACTATGAACGAGGTAAAGGGCACATATGACTTCTCTGTACTCTTTGCATCTTCTATGAATCTATAATTATTTCAAGATAAAAGTACGAAGCAATCGGAGAAGACGGTGCTTATTCTTACGATCGTGGTATTGCACTCAACTACATTCTTTTTTATATTTCAATTTTTAATTTAAATTCCAGTTAGTTAATGTGTCTGGTAAAATTGGTTTCAGGAGTAGAATTCAGTGATTCAACACTTACATACGACACCCAGCGCTCATCACAACTGCCCTCCAAAGTACCCATCACCCATTTAGCCCATTCCCCACCCATCCCCCTCCATCAACCCTCCAGTTGTTCTCCATAGTTCAGAGTCTCTTCCGGTTTGCTTCCCTCTCTCTTTTTTTCTCTTCCCATAAGCTCATCTGTTTTGTTTCTTAAATTCCACATATGAATGCAATCATATGGTATTTGTCTTTCTCTGACTGACTTATTTCACTTAACATGATACACTCTAGGTCCAGCCACATCATGGCAAATGGCAAGATTTCATTCTTTTTGATGGCTGAGTAATATTCCATTGTATAGCTATACCACATCTTCTTTATCAGTCAATGGACATTTGGGCTCTCTCCAGTTTGGCTATTGTTGATGCTGCTGCTATAAACATTGGGCTGCATGTGCCCCTTCGATTTTGTACTTTGTATCCTTTGGGTAAATACCTCGAGGTGCAATTGCTGGATCATAGAGTAGTTCTTTTTTTTTTAACTTTTTGAGGAATCTACATACTGTTTTCCAGAGTGCACCAGTTTGCATTCCCAACAACGGTGTAAAAAGGTTCCCCTTTCCCCACATCCTCACCAACACCTGTTGTTTCTTGTGTTGTTAATTTTAGCCATTCTGACAGGTGTGAGAACATAGGGGAAGGGAAAAAAGAGAGAGAGCGATGCACTTAGCTACCTTGTGATAGCTTTCTTCATGTAGGGAGAAGAGGTGAGAAGAAGTCAGAACTAGTAATCAGGAAATTGAAACGAACCTCAGCACATCCATTTGAGTGACCATCACGGCAGGGAGACAGGTTGTGAAGCATTATCTTCTGGTACCACAGAATAAAGAAGAAGGATAATGCAATAATGGGGAGAATTGAAAGAGTATAGGTTTGCTTATTTGTGTGTGTGTGTATGTGTACGTGTGTTTGTTATTAGATCTTTACCCTGTGAATGTCTAATAGTGAATTTCAAAATGATAGACTTTCAACCTCACTAAGGGTAGTTTTAGATCTAGGACAGTCTCCCACTGTGTTTCTATTTTATTCTGCGTGAACATTTCTGGTTCTGAGAAAATGTAAAATCTTTGATGTATTCTTATGCTAGCAAAGCCAGGAAAGAAGGGGCAGATGAGTTTTCCTTAAAAAACCCTACTGCCCAAGGGTCTGAACTGACTCAGTTTCTGTAATTGGCGGCAGAAACCCTACTATTTGCTATGATGCTGCTAACTTATCAGAATGTGGTCCAACACATTGTAAATATTATATTAACTTCCAGTCAGTAGGGTAATTTATTTGTAGACATCCTGTCTTCCTCATTAGACTATATTATTTTCCAGGACAAGGATATATTAATTTCATCCCTATATTCTGAGTGTCTGCATGACCTTAGTAAGAACCCAATAAATGTTTGATAAGCAAATGACTGAGTGTGGCAGATGAGCTCATCAGTCTTGTAAGATATTTATTCCTTGGTCCCCAGTCTTTTTTTAAAAGAATTTAAGGTTTTTTTTTTTTTTTTTTTTTTTTTTTAATTTATGTGTGAGACAGGCAGAGACAGCGTGAGCGGGGAGGGGCAGAGAGAGAGAGGGAGAGAGAGAGTTCCAAGCAGGCTCCACACCATCAGCGCAGAGCCCGACGCGGGGCTCAAACTCACAAAACCGTGAGGTCATGACCTGAGCCAAAACCCAGAGTCGGACGCTTCACTGAGCCCTCAATCGACTGAGCCACCCAGGCTCCCCTCTGATGTCCATATTGATGAGTAAAGTCAAGAGAAAATTACGGATCGGCATCATTGCCCAAGTTATGGAGGATCTGAGGTTGTGACCCACTATTTGCTCAGTGCCGAATCGCAAGTCACAGAATAACGAAGGGGACCGAAGTGGCTCTGGGAGATTGATCAATCAACAGCCCCAAGAATACTTGGAAAAGATAGGACCTACCAGTTAAATAATCAAAGTCTGAGCCGAAATTGTTATTGAAAGGCAAGAAATGTTAACGTAGCACAGCTATTAAATAATAGGAATGGATTTTACTTCTGATCTGAGGTAACACTTTAAAGTTACACCTTGTGGGGCGCCTGGGTGGCTCAGTCGGTTGAGCGGCCGACGTCGACTCAGGTCATGATCTCGCGGTCCGTGAGTTCGGGCCCCGCGTCGGGCTCTGTGCTGACAGCTCAGAGCCTGGAGCCTGTTTGAGATTCTGTGTCTCCCTCTCTCTGACCCTCCCCCGTTCATGCTGTGTCTCTCTCTGTCTCAAAAATAAATAAACGTTAAAAAAAAAAATTAAAAAAAAAAATAAAGTTACACCTTGTAATATCTGGAAAGGTTGAATTTTATGTGAGAATGACATTGTCAAAAGGCTCAAAGACCTACTGGATCACACGTTTATTTATAAATATGGCTAGGAGGTGAAGTGGGAGAGTTGGAGAAAGACCATATGTAGACAAGCCTCCAAGTCGAAACCCAGAGGTTTAGAATTGGTCGTATAGGGCACCTGGGGGCTCAGTGGGTTAAGTGTCTGCCTCTTGATCTCAGCTCAGGTCATGATCTCACGGTTGATGAGTTCAAGCCTCATGAAGTTTATTTATTAAATAAAATTTATTTATTTGTTTTTGAGAGAGAGAGAGAGAGAGCAAGTTGGGGAGGGGCACACGAAGGGAAAGAGAGAGAATCCTAAGCAGGCCCCACACTGCCAGCATGGAGCCCAATGCGGGGCTTGAACTCACGAACCGTGAGATCATGACCTGAGCTGAAATCTACAGTTGGACGCTTCACCGAGTGAGCCACCGAGGTACCCCAAATGAATACACTTAAAAAAAAAAGAATTGATCAGATGTTATTAAAGAAGGTAATGATATGGCCTAAAGGACTGTTAGAAAGATTATCTGCCCAGGATATGAAGGGGAAATAGTGGGAAACAGTAGCATTAATCCAGGTAGAATATTCCAGAGAAGGTAGCAGTAAGACCGGCAAAAGAAAAAAAAAAAAAAAGGAAAACCAAGAGCAAATAAATACTTGGCAACCTTCAGTGATTGGCTGAGTATGGGAGACAAAGAGGCAATTCAAAGACCTTGTTTGTCTGAACGCGAACCTGGTAAGAATGATCTTACTCCTGATTTGGCCCAGCTTGGAGGAAAGCCTAATGAGTGCAATCATTTACTGAGGTGGAGTAACGTCTAAACTTCAGGGGAATGTATACGTGGGTTTGGGTTCGAATCAGACTCGGCTGGAAATGATCTGGAGATTCACTAATTAGCAATGATTAGTGGAAACATGAGGTGAGGTGACCCTTTTGAGGGGGTGGAAAAGTAGAAGGGCAGAAGGGTAGAGAGTGAGCCTTGAGGGACACCTCCAGCTACCAGCAGAGGACCTCGAATTTTCCAAAGCGATCTGGGAAAGAAGAACAAAGCCGAAGGAAGTATTACCCGACTCCAAGCCCTACTCCAAAGTTACGGTAATTTAGACAGGTGGTATTGGCATGACCAAGAGGACGGATTCCAGAGTCTAGCAATAGATTCACACATACACGGTGATTTGATTTCTGACAAAGACACCAAAGCAACCTGATGTGAAAAGAAAATTATTTTCGGCGAGTGAGGCTGGAGAAACTGGATATCCTCATACCAAAAAAACCACATAACCTCAACTACCGCCTCGCGTCATACACAGAACTTAATCTGCGCTGGATCACGACTATAAACATAAACGCTACGGACGGGGCAGAAAAATCAATAGTCATAGAAGAAAAGAAGTTGGAACTTTTGACTTTATCAAAATGATAAACTGAATTCAAACTGGGAGAAAATATTCACAAATCATATATCTGACAAAGAAATGGGTATCGAGATTATACAAAGGATCCCTAGAAATCAACAATAAAAAGACAATGCACTATAAGTGGGCAAATCAGGGGAGCCAGACACATCACAACGGAAGATACACGAATGGCCAATAAGCACACGAAAATGTGCTTGCCATAAGCAATTATTGGGGAACTGGAGATTAAAAGCACATGTGATACCACAACACACATACCAGAATAACTAAAATCAGAAGGACTGGCTACTCCGAATGTTGACAAGGATTTGGAACAACTGGAACTTTCATACACTCCCTAGTATTACTACTTTGGGAAAACTTCAAACAGTAGCTTTTTTTAAAAAAACTTTTTAACGTTTATGTATTCTTGAGAGACAGAGAGCGTGAGCAGGCAAGGGGCAGAGAGAGAGGGAGACACAGAATCCGAAGCAGGCTCCAGGCTCCGAGCCGTCAGCACAGAGCCCGACGCGGGGCTCGAACTCACGGACCGTGAGATCATGACCTGAGCTGAAGTCGCTGTTTAACCAACTGAGCCACCCAGCTGCCGCACGAACAGTAGCTTATAAAATGAACCTTACACCTACCCTAGGGCACAGAAAACCTCCTCCTCAGTATTCACCTCAGACAAACGCGACTATATTTCCATGAAAACATTGCCTAAGACTGTTTATAGCAGCTCTCTACCCACGACAGCTCAAATCTGGAAACAGCTCAGGTGTTGTCAACCAGAAAATGGATAAGGAAGCAAGGATATACCTTCATGTTGCGGAATACTACTCAGCAAGAAAAAGGGACAGACTTTGTGGCGACATGGATGGATCTCAAAAACATTTTCCTGAGCGAAAGAAGACTTCCGCACAGAGCAAAGAGCACAACGTGGGATGATAATATTTGTAATAAGTACTAAAACAGAAACGAGCAATCTACTTTGAAAATAACTACAACACTGGTTGCCTGTGGGTATTGCGTGGCAAAGGGCTAAAGGCAATTTTCTGTGGTGACGGAAATGTTCTACATCTTGATAGGGGCTTGGGTTCATTCCATTGTGCATGCATTTGGCCAAATGAATTGATACACTTAAGAGGATTTTACATTACCTTACTTGAAAACTGTAGCTCCCCTGACAAGAAATGTACAAATATCACCTGTGCATGCGTGTGTGTGTGTGTGTGTGTGTGTGAGAGAGAGAGAGAGAGAGAGAGAGAGAGAGAGAGAGACGGAGGGAGCGAGAGGGGCTATTTAAATCATTTTGGAAGTCTGGAAACTCCAAATAAACTGAACTCAAAGGAATACGAATCATTAAACTTCACATTTTGCATAGAGAGAATTTGTTTGAAGCAAGTTTCCCTTTCATCATCCCGCTGCTTGTTTTTCTTTTTCTGTATGATGGCACTGGCCAAACAACCCGTAATACTTGACAAATGCTTTTTAGAGCAGGCAAAGAACCCGCTGTTCCACAGCAGAGAAGGAAGAATCAGGAGGCCAGTCCACCCTAGTCCAACGCACAAGGCTGTGAATCACACTTTGCTCATAGACTATTTCCTTGGGCTTTTGTCTACCGAAGAGACCAATGTACTCACTGGGCTTCTACATAAGAGAGAGCAACTAGGTTTCGAAGACACTCCAAGAATCCAGACCTACGCGGCTCACAGTCTCTTTCAGGCAATGAGACAATAACAGAACGAAACACGGTGGGGACTGTTCTTTTCCCAAACATCGTTCACGTAACAGGGACCGTGCTTTCCATTGTCAGGCTTCGCAAGGCTCATCAATGTTTTCTGGACACTTCGTGCTATTTCACGACTCTGTGTCTTTCCCTAGAATGGACTCTGGCCTAGGGCTGTCTACACTACCTTTCTGGCTGTTGAATCGCTAGTCAACTTGTAAGACTCAACTAAAAAAATAACTCCTCTTTGAAACTTTCGGTTTCCCGAATCAACTTTGTCTCCCTCCATTGTGTTCTCCTGGCACCTTGATTATACTATAGCGTTTATCAAAACCTGACTACATTTGGTTATCTGTTTAGTATGCTAGCCTGAGAGTTTCTAGAAGGAGAACCTGCGTATTTGGTTTCTAGGACAGATTATAGTCGCGTGATTTTATACTTAAAGCATGTGACTCCAAGGAAATGTGAAGATCTCTACTGAAACCTCCCTGAGAGCAGGTAGCAAGACTATTCAGCGTCCTGCTCCAAAACACACACACACACACACACGCACGCACGCACAGACGCACACACACACACACACACACCCCATAGGGCAGTGTTTTGTGTGTATTTGGCATTCAGTATGTTGGTGAACATAATCATTATGTATTTTGAAATGTCCCCAAAGCCCGTGAACCCATGAAACTCAAGCACTGATCAAGCTGTAGTATATATAGCCAGCCTTTGAGAATGAATTCTTTCTGCTTTTGCAATTTTGAAAGAAGAAAAAAAAAAAATACTTGTGTAGTAAGCATCCAGTTCGTACAAGGGTATTAGTGACGGAGAGGTTTATGTATGGAAGGAACGTAGAAATGAAGAGTTCTTTCCAACTGGAGTACCGCTTTATTAATTCCAGTAAGTAAATAAAATTTCCCTGTTGCTAAACCCCAGAATATCTCTTTTTGTGCAAGACTGACTCAGTCTCAACCCATTTGTCCCTGCGTGAATGCTTTATCCAGGCCTCAGTCACTTGCTCTCCAGCATTGACAGCTTAGAAGGTAATAATATCCATCCTCTGGGCCAACAGGCTGAGCCATTGACTTAAAGGAGCTGATCGTTTACTCATTCATCGCCCTTGTATATTTCTCTTACTCTAATTGTTAACTTTACACAATTGCAAACAAATCATTGCAAGAGCAGGCAGACTTAGGGGGCAAAATGTGCAGACGTGAACATGTTGAGGGGACAGGCCTGGGCGACAGTCCTCAGTGTATCGTAAGTGTTGTAGCTGGTAGGACAGCTTCAGAGGCCACGGAGGCCTGGTGTTTCAATGTCTGTCCCAGTCTCCCTGCTGCATAGACCTATGTTCGTCCTCTCAGAGGATACGGCATCTCTGAGAGCTTTTAGGACACACATCTGCATGTTGTGTGCATGTGTGAAGTGACCGTATGAGAGAGAGAGAGAGAGAGAGAGAGGCAGCATTTGAAGCACAAACTAATAGAAAAGGAGAAATAGGGTTGCTATTTGGTTGGTTTAGAATTCTAATACTGCAAACCATCCATGTTGAGTGTTCTAGAAAGACTTCCTGCACAATGACAGAATTGCAGCTGTTACAACCCTCTTTAAGAATGCCCACATAGAGGGGCACCTGGGTGGCTCGGTCGGTTGAGTGTCCGACTTCGGCTCAGGTCATGATCTCGCGGTCCGTGAGTTCGAGCCCCGCGTCGGGCTCTGTGCTGACAGCTCAGAGCCTGGAGCCTGTTTCAGATTCTGTGTCTCCCTCTCTCTGTGACCCTCCCCCGTTCATGCTCTGTCTCTCTCTGTCTCAAAAATAAATAAAAACGTTTAAAAAAAAAATTAAAAAAAAAAAAAAGAATGCCCACATAGAAACTGGAATACTCCCAAAATGATGCCATGTACTTTTCTGTGTTTTTTATTAGAGTAAATGTGATGAAGAAAATACCAGACACTTGTACTCATGTGATATTAGCAAAAGGGCTGGTTGCTTTGGCAAAGATTATTGTTCTCTGTGCAACAAATTCAAACTAACATTTCAAAAGCAGCAGAGTGTGGAGGAGATTAAAAAGGTCCAGCATAGGGGGCGCCCGGCTGGCTCAGTCAGAAGAGCATGTGACTCTTGATCTCGGGGTGGTGAGTTCAAGCCCCACACGGGGTGGAGAGATTACTTGCATAAATAAAACTTAAAAAAAGAAAATAAACAGAAAGGCCCAGGATGGTCTATGAAAGAGTAACACCCAAATGCTGTTTCTCGTAAGTCTGGATTTTTCTTTCTTGGTCATTTAGAGCTAAAAAGCAGCCCAGAATTAGAGACAGATCCTGGTGCATGTACTATCGCGTGTGGCATTCTCAACCCTCCGGGGCAAAAGTCATTGTAAATACGGCTAATACTTTGGGTACTAGTGACCTGCCCTGGCTACAGTTCTCCACTATTCTGTTTTGCAACCTCTCATCCACAGAATGGTTATAACCAGCTCGTTCAGATGGACAGATGATCCTGATAGATACTCATTTCCCCCCGCCGTGTGTTCATTTGGACAACGGACGCTTGAAAAATTCGGCATTAAGGAGCCAGAGTCTGTAACAGATTCTTCTGTGAACTTGAGTGGCTTAGGCCCGGGGCAACATACTGCCGAGGGAGGTGGGAAGGGGTCACTGCTCCCAACTGTTTGAGGGTTCCACGGCAGTGAGCATCGTGCTCCCTCCAGATACAAACGCAACTCCTGGAGGGGAAACGCTGCCATATGTTTTGCTGTTATTTATTTGCTTTTTAATGTTTATTTGTGAGAGAGAGCACGCGCAGGGGAGGGGCAGAGAGGAGACGCAAGCGGGCTCCCCTGCCCGCACAGAGCCCGGTGCGGAACTGGGACTCAAACTCACGAACCGCAAGATCACGATCTGAGCCCAAGTCAGACGCTCGACTGAGCCCAAGTCAGACGCTCGACCGACTGAACCACCCGGGGGCCCCTGTTTGGCTTTGCAATAGTTACAAGTAACTTGAAGAAAGTGTTACTTTCCGTATTGTCCCCTGGGCTCAGTACAATGCAGGGATTGGATACATACTCACAGAT
>NW_024420501.1:2319608-2329143 GCF_014898765.1 Herpailurus yagouaroundi
TGAGTGCTGTGCCATAGAGCAGGGGTCCTCAAACTGGGGTGGGCATCAGATTCAAGATTCCCAGGCCCGGCCTAAAACCACGGAAGCAGACTCACAGCACAGGTGACTCAGGTGCCCGTGACAGGCTTGAGCGGGGCCACTCTTCTCAGGGTCAGTATGTGCCCTGTGAGACTATGGCTCTGACGCTTCCTGGGTATTTTGGCCACGGTTTATTTACACCGGGCTTCCCCGAGGCACCAGTGTCCTGATTTGGTTATCACCAGAGACGGTGATACTCTGCTCTAGGATTGAGAATTAGTTAAGATTTAATGAGGGGCGAGGGTTGAGTAGAATTGGTGTGATTCTACTCGTGGTACATAAGAAGGCTCCTGGGTCCCAGCTAGGCGGGCGGGCAGCCTCGCTTCCCGAGGGTGGGACTTCAGAGCTCACGCAGGATGAGGGCTTAAGAGGCAGTCACAGGGTGACTGGGCTGGGCTAGGGGCTCCTGCTGAATCTGGCCCAGACATCTCAGGAATGGGTAGCCACCCGCCTGGGGACCCAGTAACTCTATTTTGACGGATGTCCTGGCACGTCCCAGGCAGTTATGGTTTTACCTGTTCCTCCACGCGTTCCTTCACGTTATCGACTATCCCCGAAGCATGCATTGTCAGGCAACGGCAGCTTTGGGGAGCCAGTGTCAAGTCACGGACATTAAAAACGCTCCCATTTTCCCTCAGCCTTCAGAGGTAGGAAAGGACTGCAGAGATTTAGTCGTGTGCCTTCCCTCCACCGAGAGAAGTGGGCAACAGAGAGGGGAACTGACCGCGTGAACGGCAGAGAAGATACCACAACACACGTCTCGTTTGTACAATCCCATCACTGAGTGGGAATGAGAATTCTCTGTTCCAATCTGAAGTCTAAGTACAATAACCAGTACGACGGACACAGTTTAAGGAGCGTTCGTGTTAATGTGAATCTCTAGACTGTAGACGATCAGGGGGCAGTGACCTTATATACAGAACTGGACGTTTAGCTCCGGTTTCTGTGACAGCTAATGGCACGTAACAGACAATAAATGTACCCTGAGGGATTTTTCTTTGAATGAATATAAAGAGTTTATTTGGTGCGTATTTGGGTATACAACAACAAATATTAAACAACTTTTTTTTTCACTTTTTTTTTTGTGCACAGGACAGAAAACTGCCTGCACATGCTATGTCCACTTTAGGAACACAGATTTTAACATGCAACTCTATGCCAAGATTCCAACTTTCTTCCATGCAACAGATATGAAGATCTAAATGGAAACCTAGCTAAGTCTTAAACACTTTTCCAGAAGCAAGTATAAGTATATGTTGGTTAGGGGTAACCAGTCTTAACATTTCCTTGTACACAATATTCACATGCCAAATACAACAACAGCAGGACTCGTACATATACAGATAGGACGCTTCTTATCATAACAACACAAAAGACGACATCACGGTTCCACAGTTCGTGTCTTTGTACGAGAAGCCACAACGATAGTTTGACATGATAACACAAATGGAATCAAGAGAAATCTACACTTGAGGATAATCTTTTTTTTTTTTTTTTTTTTAAGTAACCTTTACGGACTGGGGTTGACAATACAACTCAATCTCTATGCACAGAATACAGCACAAGAACTTGACCAGAATACACTACAAATCTAAAAAAAAAAAAAAAAATGGTAGAATCACAAGAACACTGTTACCTTGAGCCTGAGATGCCAATTCAGATTCAACCCTGAATTTGGTTGATTGGGATTAAGTGACAGAGTCAGTAGAACCATTGAATTTCAGAAATCATGGAGTCACAATATTACCAAGTAAAGAATACGTCTGAATCAAGCGTAGATGGAAAACATGAAGCCAAGAAAACAACACAGGTCACAAGAAGTTTTGTTTGCCCCTACGAAACATTTAAGCGCTTAATTTTGTTTTGCTTTGTTTTTGTTTTTGAAGAGCAATTGTGGTCTTTTACATTGTCTTGGTTGGAGAGCAAATTTTTATCAGCATTAGTGCTGTGAAATGTTTTTGGCTTTTCATCCCCAAAGCACAGGTGAGATCATGAGAAAATTGGGCAGGCCCTTCTCTCCAGGATTTAGTTCACTGATCATGCTTGGCATTCTTTTGCACAAGCTCAATCGAAATTAGGGGGCTTCAGTATGGATGATCGAAAGGTTTAATGGCAGATAGACTAGTGAACTCTGCCTGTTTGTTTGGTAAACGTCATTGACAAAAGTGAACTTTTGGGCGAAGGACCTGCTAGAATTCAACAGCACCTGGAGGTAAGGTTCTGTTACAGAGCCCTTGTTTTGCCCTCACTGGCTACGTTGATTCGTTGTGGCTCATGGATTTGCCTCCGTTCAGCACGCCGGAGACACTTCTGCTCTTGGTTGGGGTTCCGCTTCCGGACCGGGAGAACTCCGTGAGATCGTGCAGTGACGGCTCCTTGTACATGGCCACTGGAAAGCACAGACAGATGGGAGTCAAAGGCCTTCGAACGCACACCCCGCACCGGCCCTCAGCTTCTCTCCTGGTCACTAGGCTTCCATGCTTTCAGCCCAACACGGAAAACGCTGCCACCAAGGACTCAGCCGAGAATGGACTGGCTCAGCTTAAGCAAAATCTAGCGCTGGCACAGTGTGCAAGGAAGTCTAATGCCTCATTTCCATCCCTGATGGTTATATACATGAGAGGATTAACGAAAACTGCATTTAATAAAGCTCTTCGAAGGTTAAATATAATCTACAGCACGCTGTGCGAACCAAATATTAAAATCGAACACATTTTAAAACACCGATTTTGGGGCGCCTGGGTGGCGCAGTCGGTTAAGCGTCCGACTTCAGCCAGGTCACGATCTCGCGGTCCGGGAGTTCAAGCCCCGCGTCGGGCTCTGGGCTGATGGCTCAGAGCCTGGACCCTGTTTCCGATTCTGTGTCTCCCTCTCTCTCTGCCCCTCCCCCGTTCATGCTCTGTCTCTCTCTGTCCCAAAAAAATAAATAAACGTTAAAAAAAAAAATTAAAAAAAAAAAACAAAACACCGATTTCTACCATACTCGAGATGATACTCTCCGAGAGTCTAAATGTTAGCGCAATTCTTAAATGCAAGAAACGCTATGTATTATTATCATTGTTGTGCTGTATGGTTACATACACGACCATCCAGTTAGTAAAGAGGGGTGCTGGGATTTGAATCCAAGTCATGTGGCTACGGAACGTATGCTGCTAAGCAGCGCTGAGCTCACCCGAGGGGACGGGCCACTGTTACGCTCACCTCGGTTCTAACCCCAGGCCGGTGGCCTCTGGGAGGTCTTGCTCTGCTTTGCCCCCGGTTTCCTATCCCTTCCCTCCCACGTCTCGGCTACTTCTAACAGCCTCATCTTCCGCACTCCATTTCTATCCCTCGTTCTGTCCAATCTGCTGCTAACCTCCTGCTAATGGCTGTGAGACAAACCCCGCGAACGAAAACTGCCAGGACGATATTGCCGGGCCCGGCAGAGGGCCCAAGGAGCTTTCCGGTAAGTGCGCGTACATTTTAGCATCTGCGTTTCTGTCCAGGAACCGTTCTGGTGTCATTTGGGGCTCCTGGCGGTCCTGAGTTAGCGATCAGCTACGCCCACGTAAGTTAAGGTGCTACTATCTATAGACGTGCTATGGGAAAATTAAAATCAGAAGATCAGGTGCTATTGTCAGCGCTTTTTTCATGTTTTTAAGTGTTACAGAAGGTCAGTCCATTTCTGTATAGTTGCCTTCACGGGGAAGAATGACGTTCCACTTAGACAAGCATGATGAAGGACTGCCTCGTACACAGCTCCTATCATACCAGGTTTACCTTTGAGTGGTTTGGGCAGAAAGTGGGCTGCAGGCTTGTTCTTCTTCACGTGGTTTCCTTTCATGATCTCTCCTTCTTTGTTCAGACCCAGATACCACCCTCGGCCTGACTGCTGCTGACGATAGATCATCGACGAATAGGTCACGTAATAATTTTCAAACACCGACTCTTTGAATTTGCACTCAGGTGTAAAGTGTTCCTGCGAGAAAAGCAAATAAACCAAAGCTCAGTATTTATAGCCGTGGATTTCACGGAGAACCCTGTGGTATTGCCCTTCAGGAGTTTCGGACATACTCTGTTCAAGCTTGTACGACCGGTGCTCTATTTTAATAGCATAGACTATTACCACTGGAAACCCAGACTATATAGAACAGTCCACGTGATGCTTTGCAAAAAGCCCCAAGTGTAAGTGCTACTGCTCAATGATTCGCTCTCTTTGTACTAAGATAATGGAAAAATTAGAACCAGCCACCTAACTGGAATACACTGGACAAATACAAGAGCTAAAGATCGAAAAGACAAGTATAAAGCTGTCACACGAGGCTTTGTTCCTGGCCGTTGTCAGAATTAAATATGAGAAAACAAACATTTGGTCCTTCTACTTAATTTTCAGAGACTGTCCACTTATTCTGTACTATCATTGTCAACTGCCCGAGGCTAAGAGCTGTGTTACAGTGTTTTATTACTGGCTGCCTATATTTCTAGAGGGATGCTACAAAGAAAGGCTTTGGTTGGCTGTTAGGTAAACCAAATTGATTTGTCTCTTAATCATTGGACCTTGACTTAAAAATGAAAAGAAAATCCCCCCCCCCCACCTCGTCCTTGCCTTACAGTAACATTTACAAGCAAATCAATAGGGAAGCAGGAATTTACAGTAATTCTACAAGCAGACACGAGAGAGCAGCCCAGGGGGCTGTGAACCCTGGAATGTGATTTCTGCTGTGTACCTGGCCATGTTTTCTTTGGATCTGCCCCCACAAATGAAAACGGACTGTTTCAGAAAAGAAAAAAAAACCAACCTGAAAACCTTCGTTCACGTTTTGCAGATGTGGGCGTGTGCCATAAACAGCCATTAAAAACAGCCATTTGTAAGCCAAATGAAATGAGCATCAGATTCTCATCTCTCAGTAATCCACCGAGTGGTAGACATAGAAAACAATGGTAATTTGCTGAGATGTTCTCAGCAGTAACTTCTGATAAAACCCTACCAAAAAACCTTGTAAAAAAATCATGCGCTAGAGCACCTGGGTGGCTCAGTCGGTTGGGCGTCCGACTTCGGCTCAGGTCATGATCTCACAATTCGTGGGCTCAAGCCCCATGTCGGGCTCTGTGCTGCCAGCTCGGAGCCCGGAGCCTGCTTCGGATTCTGTGTGTCCCTCTCTCTCTGTCCCTCCCCTGCTCACGCTCTGTTTCTCTCTCTCTCTCAAAAATAAACAAACATGAAAACACATTAAAAAAAAAATCGTGTGCTTTCTGGACACCAGCCTTTCCACACAATGCCTCCACGGTCCCACCTTCGTTCATTTTCAGATTAGATATCAGTCTAAGCAACGCATGCTGTCCGAGGGACAGAATCTAAAGTGCTCTGAGACAGTCACTTCAGCAAAGAGGGACAAATTCCTCAAATGAGGCGGCCTTTCTCTGAAAGTGAAACAACAGAACCTTCTCTTCTCTTCTGGGCATCCACGAAATCTGGGTCACTCCGTCATCTCACCGATTCTCACCCAGTGCATGGATTAGAGAGTCCTCTCTGGGGGTTATTTCAGCCTAGGGGCACACTTGACAGGTCCTCTGAAGGTTCACACAAATTCAACCTGGTCAAGAAAAACGTATTTCCAAGGCAACTACTGCATGTAGGAGCCGAAGCGTTCCGTTTACGGGCTGTGAAACCCCCCCTCTGGAGGATTCTCCCAATGGTGGGACGCGATGTGCTCAGGCAGGTCCCGCAAAAGGGCTGCATTTAACGTCTTGTGTGACGGTCGCATTCATTCATTCACGTATACACGGTTTTCCGACGACCCCACTGTACGCTTGGGTGACACAAAGAGTTCACAGGTAAATAAGTAGGGGCCTCAGGAAACTTGCAGTGTATTTGCAGGCAGGGTTTTAGGACAACAGAGGAAGCCCGCTTTCGCCCTCACTGGGGGCTGCAGAGGGGCAGCGTTCACAGAGAGGGTGTTATTTTAGCTGACCTTTGAAGGATGGGCAGGAATCCAGACCAGGAAAACGGGAAGGACTTAAAACTCCGGGGGACCTTCAAGTTCATGCACAATCTCTCCCGTCCACGAGCTTCACCTTCCGTTTTCACTGCGACTGATTGAGCTGGCGCCCTCTGACCTCTCCACTGGCCTGCTGTCATAACCTCCGGACTGGTCTCTCCTCTTCTGCTAGCAGATTCCCGCCCCCCCCAAGCAAAGTTCCCTTCCTTGGGAACTGTTGATGGTGTCACCTGCCTTACAGTAAAACGAGCGGCTTGACATGGCATCTAAAATTCCCCAGGGGCGCCTGGGTGGCTCAGTCGGTTGAGAGACGACTTCGGCTCAGGTCATGATCTCACAGTTGGTGGGTTCGAGCCCCCAGGTCGGGCTCTGTGCTGACGGCTCAGAACCTGGAGCCTGCTTTGGGTCCATGTCTCCCTCTTTCTCTGCCCCCCGCCCCGCTTGTGCCCTCTCTCTCTCAAAAATAAAACAAAAAACATCAAAAAATTTTTAAAAATTTAAGATTTCCCACAAATCGTGGGGTGCCTGGGTGGCTCTGTCGGTGAAGCTTCCGACTCTTGATTTCGGCTCAGGTCATGATCTCAAGCTTCATGAGATCAAGCCCCGTGTCGGGCTCTGCGCGGACAGCACGGAGCCTGCCTGGGACTGTCTCTCCCTCTCGCTCTCTGACCCTCTCCCGCTTACATTCTCCCTCTCCCCCTCTCTCTCAAAACTAAATAAAAGCTAAAAGAAATAAAAAAATACAAATAAAATAAAATTCCCCACCATTCAGACTCACGTGTGCCTTTGTGCCTTTCCAGATGCCTTTACCTACTGGCTTTCCTCTCATCCTTCAAGGCCTAGGTCAGCTATGACTGCCTCCGGAATCACAGAGGATCTCTTAAGAGAGATCCTCAGAGCTGATGACATGCGAATTGGTGCTCCCTTAAGCCCTCCCTACACCTCTAGCTGGTCCCATGACTCAGGCACATGCATGAGCAGCTCCAGATGGCAGGGAACTTGTCGCATTTTCTGAACGCACCTTCTGCCCTCACGGCCGACCGGTCGGGCTGCCTCGCACACAGCAGACCGCTTACCTATCACTCACGGGATTCGGATTTCAGAGATTCCGATTTAAGTCTTGGAAATTCCAGGATTCAGAAGTATCAACCAGTAAAAAGTCGGCAGGGAACTTCCTTAATACCATATGGAATCAGCTGTCTGCAGAAGGAGGCTGTCATTGCACGGACAGATCCTGCACGCGCGATTTAGCATCTGTTAAGAATAACAGATACTACACAGATGCTGGCACCTACGACGTTAGGAGGCAAAACTTGGCGATTGTTACAACTATTGGAAAATGGCAAGGAAGGACTCAATGAGCTGGATGCTCTGTCACATCCTGGCAATTTCTTAGTCATCACCACTAAATTTGGACTCAAAAACTCAGTAGAGCGGGAAATGAGGCCAAAAAAAGAATGTGGAAGCAACCGAGGGACTGTTCTGTTCTGTGTGTGTGTCACTGTCATTTCATCCAGTGTTGGAACGAGTAGGCAGAAGAGGCTTCGTTTTTATCCAGTGCGGAAAAATGTGAACATCCCACCCGACACAGGAAGGGCTCGCAAAGGGAAGAGGGGTACGGCCGCGTCTCTGTCTCAGCAATGAGTCACATCAGTAACACGTACTGGATTTGACCCTATCAGGGAAGCCCTGTTCAGGGGATGCCGGGAAGACACAGGGCAAGGAATCAACGTCCTCTGATTGATCGGGAGATGATTAGCAGTGCTCTCGAAAAAGGTACCGTTGTAATCTAAGAAACAGAACAAACATATGGGAACATGGCGGGGGGAGGTAAGAGAAAAAAGGGAAACAAACCAGACACTCTGAACGATAGAGAACAAACTGAGGGTTGATGGACGGGTGTTGGGTGGGGGGATGGGCTAGACGGGTGACGGGCATTGAGGAGGGCACTTGTTGAGATGAGCACTGGGGGTTGTACGGAAGGGATGAACCACCGGGCTCTACTCCTGAAACCAACACTGCCACTGGGTGTTGACTGATATTTAGATAAAAATTTGAAAAGAGAAAAAAATACAGAAAAAGGTACCCTAGTGGCCTTGAGCATCACTTTTCTGAATTTCACACGCATGAGATAAACGTCTGCCATCATCATAAATGATCGCTTTCAGGAGATGCCAAGCATTCCCTGCATAGTCGCTAAGAAGTTATCTGGCATGGGTACAAAAGAAAGGGTGCTTTCTTGTATCTTACAACGTTTTATGCATCGATTTCTCTTAAAAGTTGTTTCTCTCGCATATCTATGTATTTTTTTTCCAGAGGAATAACGTCTTTTTGGTTCATGAACTAATCAATCTGTCTTTAAATCTCCTCTGTGCCATCCTCTCTATTCTCCTTGAAGTTCGAGGTTAGTGTTTTCTCAGTGAATATTGAACCTTTTTACCTAAAGAATCCATACCAGTTAGCGATAATGACTCTATCTGGGGTAAGGGAGAAGGACCTATGCAGAATGAGCAGATCCAGGAGCAAAATCGATCATTTCTCTTTACCAATTTAGACACTGTTAAGGGGGGAATCGTTTCTTGGAGGTTGAGAGATCACTGACAAGAAGGAAACATCTGAAGCCTTCTGCATCACGTTCCAAGAACACACTGGAGAACGCCTCTAGCCACAAACGGTAATGGTCAGCCACCCTTATCGGGGCTCAAGACCTCTACGCAGACTCTGAGAGGCACAGAAGAAGGCATTAGCACAATCGGTAACGTTGGTTATGTGCAAACAACCCCCAGAGCCAATGGTGTGCCGGAAAACACCTTTGCCCCAGAAGGAAAGGCTTTGACCTGTGTAAAGCACTCTTTTCTATTAGGGTCAGAAGAAGCAGGAGTGCCCTGGGTTGCCCTGACTCTGAGAGTAAAGTATGGAGAGGGCGCGATACCTCTCTGGCCTCCTGGAGCTGAAGCCAGGTCAGAAGCACCTTGGGCTGTGGTGGCAGTTTCCCCAAGGGCAACCACGGAGGGGCCGTATCACTCAGCAGCTGCTGTGGACCTACATCCCTGGGGGCCATGACCGAAAAGGTGAGGGCTAAAAAAGATCCGTACATCCTTTATGTCATCTCAGTGCCCTAAACACATCTCCAGCACCAAGAGACGCACGCCGAGACCAATACCTTCCTGATTAAGGTTAAGTCACTCAGCAAACACAGGCCTTAACAGCAGATTGTTCATACTCTGGCCCCCTTTCGCAGCTACGGTACCACTGGTAAGGTGGCCGTGTTTCATTGGAGTCCGCACATCGGTACGATGGGGAGCTTTGGGGATTGCCAGGCATACCGTAAATGTTCCCCTTTAGCACGTTTCTCTCGAAGGAAGTATTTTGTATTTTTATTTATTAATCAAATGGTTATTTATTTTTGGAAGAGAGGGGGCGTGACCAAACACTTCCTTCGAGAGAAACGTGCTAAAGGGGAACATTTACGGTATGCC
>NW_024420501.1:2329243-2330999 GCF_014898765.1 Herpailurus yagouaroundi
GGGGGGACAGGGGATTCGGAGCCGGCTCTGTGCTGACAGCAGAGAGCCCGACGCGGGACTCGAAGTCACGTACCGTGAGATCGTGACCTGAGCCGAAGTTGGATGCTCAACAGACTGAGCCACCTCCCTTTAATCCTCTCACTTCCGGCCTCCTGTCTTCCGGCCACATTTGCATAGCCTGACAATCCAATTAATTTAACAATTACTGCCAAAAGCAAGGGTCACTCTTCTAATTCTGAGCCATGTTCGGATGACAATTAATTCTCTAGATTTAAAGTTAGCAGGTTACTTAAGCACGTCTGACTCGTGTGTTTCAATTATTCCCCAGCCTAACGAAAATAATATGCAAATTAAAACTAGATTTCCAACTCTGTTAAAGAATTTAAAAATAGAACCTTAAAATACAAATCATACCCATGGGGGGTGACGCTGTAACTATACCTATATTCTCTACACAGGTCTCCCCTCGATCAGTGATTTAGAAATCCAGGATTAATTATTATGTTCAGGACTTTGATGTTCTCTCCCAGGGTATATTCGATGTGAATGAACTTCATTATTATTAAGATCAAAGAATGGGAAGGGAGAGGTTGGAGGAGAGGGGGAATCGGTACTCACCCAGGGCACCGCAGCTACTAATTCATGATAAACAGACAATGGCTTGCTCATTCAAATATCCTCTGGACTGTGAGATCCTTGAGGGCAGCTCCTAGCAGAAGGCCTGGCTTACAGTCAATGATCAGTTTCCCACATGGTGAAAGCAATACACGAAAGAATGCAGTCACATATGCAGGGAGCTCGGAAGCTCCCTGGTCCAGATCCAGAGAAGGGTTATATGGCACCCCAGGAAGAGAGGGCTGTTTCCCAGTGGACACTGAGGAGTCAGAACCTGCCTGCGAGGGCAGAGAGAGGGGTGGCTAAAAGGACGGAGGAGGAGGCCTACAGATACATTCAACTTTAGAAACTGGAGACGGAGGAGAGCAAGAAAGAGGAGGGAGGCACGAGGGCCGGAAGGAGAGGAGGCGGGGAGGGGGAAAGACAAGAGGGAGTAACAGGGACCAAATCATGCTTCAGCTACAAGAAGGAAGACACTTCGTGTTCACCAAGAGAGGGGCGCTAAACTTCCACTCTTGGTCTCTGGGTCTGCAAAGAGCTAAACATTTCAATTAAGTTCTGTTCGCCCAAGCTCTGTGAAAATGGCAGGGGGCGGGTGGGGTGCAAACCCCACGGGTCCCGCTGCCCTTCCTGGATTGTCGTACAAGGATCCAAGGAGGCAAGGCGTGTGGAAAAAGGCCCCATAAACATGCGACATGGGATGACTTCTCAAAATACGTGCCCGGAAAACCAGGCACTGATAAAGGGTCTGCTTACAGGTGTTTTATTAATACGGAAGAGTATCAATTCGGCCCCCAAATTGGGACTGCACGTGAATTACACCTTGTGCTTCGTGCTCTCCTCCATTTTTCACGTCTGTCTGCGGCGGACCCAAAAGGCCGTAGTGCTTTGAGCCACAGCACTAAAGAAACGAGGTGCTTACGAATGGGCCTCACGAAATACCAGGCGACAAAATGACCTAAAAGTGCAGGTACGATTAAGCAACCGTTTGTAAAGAAATGCAAATTATAATTAAGATGACGGATATGGGCCTATTTTTCCTCATAGGGTTACAATGAAATTTCTTAGTAGTATTTTTTCAAATTCCAAGGTATTTAATAGATCCTCTAATTAATCTTATGTTGACCCTACAAAATATGCC
>NW_024420501.1:2345999-2380880 GCF_014898765.1 Herpailurus yagouaroundi
ACAACTGCATTTACGTAGGACACAGTTACTATGTGCCTGAGTAAGACACCGGGGCAGTGACGGCTGCTAACAGAGCCGCATCACTCCCATTGTATAGACCACAGGGGGACTGACCATGGATTCGTGCGTGCAGTCAGCAGCAAATCGGCTTCAGGGTGGATGATCTAGGCGTCTCGCTCCTAAAATGGGGTGGTGGCAGGTGAATTTGTTTTCGGGGCAAATTCTGTTTTGTTTTGTTTTTTTTTTTTTCCTCTGTCCTTCATTCATCACCCTTCGCACACAGGTTACAATCCTTCACCTTCAAGAATTTCAACAATAGTTTGTAAACATCTGGTTATGAAATCCCTGGGGGATTTCTCTGGGGCTGCTCTTCTGCTCCTCTGCTCTTTCTCAGCTTTTGAGGAGCGAAGCCGCCTTTCCTGTTGCCAGGCAATGAGTTGCAAGAGCTCAACTTTGGGTAGTGACTACTAAAAATGTGTCTCATTCTAGTGCACCTCCTTCTCGTCTGCATCCTAGTTCCTAGGCCTTTCTCGTTGCTTCGCTCCTATCCGCGTTTCACAATAATGTCACGACGCTGCTCTGCCACAGCAATCTGTTCGCAGAGGTCTTCGGCTGGTAGTGGTCACGTGTTGGTACAAAGGGGACCTTGGGTAGCTACCTGATTGTAATCAGCAGCTCAAAGCCTGTTTCTTTCATTTGATCGTAAGCTCAGAGAAGGCAAGGGCCGTGTTTGCCAATTACTGGGCAGTCAGTGGATTACTGCTTGGATGGATGGGTGGAAATATACATCTATATCTTAGAAAGCTATTACGAAAGGAGCAGAAAAAGAGTCGAGAGAAGATGGGAGCGACACACATCTATTCGGGATCCTACCAACTAGTTAAAGGAAAACGAAGAGAAGCCGAGATTAGGTGTGTAATTTGGCGGGATTACTCGGAGCAGGTGGAAAAAGGGGAAAGCGGGAGAGGGTTAAAATGTGCTAAGGAGGGGCTCCCAGGGTTGACGTGTGAGGGCGACAGCTCCAGGACATGCCATTCATGCGTTCGGCAAACGTTTACTGAACAGCTACTACGCGCGTGAGAATTTCAGACGCTATGCTACACACTAGGGCCACGGCAGTAGATGAGACGTAGCCGTTTTGTGGATCAGAGTTTGTGGGCTGGTGAAAGAAACAGGGGCAGGAGAGGGAGCTGTGCAACGTGCAAGTACTGCCTGGCAAGCTGCGTGCTGAAGGAGTAATCACAGTGCACCACGTGGCCATCTAGTCCGGGAAGGAGCTGGTAAGAGCATCCTGGACCCGGGTTTAACAGCCATTTATTTCATCCTGAAGACCACCGAGTTAATGCTGGAGGGTAAAAGGGGGGGAAAACGGTGGGGAGAGACACAGCCTTTTTTTCAATCCTCTAGGTGGGTACTACTAAAATGTAAAACCAATAACAGAGACTCTTCTGGACCTTGGAAGACAGGCACGATGTCCAGGAAAACAAGAGACGGCTGGGAAACCCTGGCTCGGGAACATCGTGAGGCATCTTAACCATGGCAAGGCCATATAGAGAAAGGAATAAAGTGCTGGCTGCAGGCATTGTTAAGGCCTAATTTCCCCAACCTGGCTGACAGCGTTGAATGGAATAATCCCTTGCATTTAATGACTCCTACTAAAGCTTTTCAGACACGATGGCATTTCACAGAATCCCCCCCCCCACACACCCTGAGCTCAAATTCCCAATTATCGGTGAAATGACTTCTTTATATTGTTCTCCTTGAACGAAGCCTTGTTCTTTAGAAATTATAGGAAATCAATCTTAGCAAAAACAAAGCTAATTAATTGGCGCATGTTAATTGACTGCCTATGGGCAGGGTACTGTACTAGATTCTTGGAAACAAAGGAACAGATTTAGTTGAATCTTTAGTTTTACTTTTGATCCCCTAGGGTCTCATTTATCATGAATAAACACAACCCATTAAAGCCACTAACTTAGAGATTAGGTGCCTACGTGACTGCATCTACTATTAAAGTAACATTAATCACTCCAGGTTCTTCAACGATCTTATTAGAACCAGACACAGATGGTTCTGTGGCAATCCCTGACTTCATACCAGCACGATCACTTAAAGATGGGCCCGCGCCTTTTCCCCTAAATAGCCCGTATTAGCAGCTTTTCCCTCAAATCACGTGGGTATACATAATCTATTGGAAAACATTATTTTAAAATGTTGACTCAGTGTTATACAACTGTATCACATGTGATGTTGGAACCACACTGCCTACTTTTTATTATCTTCATTTTTTTTTTTACTTTCCAGCTGTGGCGAGATGCTTAAAGAAACCCAATCTTTCACTGATGACTGGGCTGTATGAAGGCTGATTTTGGTAATCCACAACAGAAACTGTTTATTTCCCAGCATTTTGCCTGCCGGAAGAAAACAACCCACCCCCCCCCCCCCCCACCCCCGGTATGATTACTGCTCTGACAGCACAAATCACAACCTGAGATATGTGATTAAAACAGGTCTTTGATGATTCTCTTTCTGTTTCTTTTTCGAGGACTATACATACAAGACCACAGAAGATTCTAACGAAGACCCGGACGGACAGACTTGCTTCCTTCGCATTTTGAGAGTGACCATGTACAAGTTGGTAGGAAAATATTTATTAGGCCTAACTGGCTGCTGCCTTCAGAATGAGTTGGGAAAATGGCCTGAAACTAAGCTCCCATTTCTGATGGCAAAATCCCAGGAGACAAAGCCTACTACGGAAGCTGAGCGCATTGATTTTCCCAGGGCTAAAGTACCTGTGCTCAGGAGGGAGGGATGTTTTTTCTAGGAGAGGAGGAAAAATACATTTCTGCACTCAAGTCATTTTCCCAAGTAATTTTCAGAATGAGCACAAACGGTGAGCTTGTCCAAACAGACGAGTTTCCTTTAAAAGAAAGGTATGAGCAAATACAAGCAACAATTTCTACCAGAAGTCGCCCTGGCTACAAGAGCTACCAGCTGGCTGCACAGCACATGCAGGAAACTAACCCTTAAAGCCTTGTTCCCTTTTGTACGGCTGCTGAAATGAAAGCGACGAGCTAATCCAATTATTCTAATTGTGCTTTTTAAATTAAATTTTCTGACTTATTTTGGCTAGGTAGATAATTTCAAAAGTTAAAATTATGACAAATTTGAATTCAGTTTACCACTACAGAAGAATAATCGTTCTTATAAAAGTGTTACAGGAAATAACTTTTCAGTTTGTGAGCATTCCTGTTGTCTGGAGAGGCTTACAGAAGCCCAGTTACATTGTGTTTGATCACGGACTTACTAGTGGGGAAGGACCTCTGGCTCTGTCACCAGACGTTAGTAAACACTGGTTAGGAGCCATGAAATTTACCTGGATTTCCAACTTAATCTTTTTTTTTTTTTTAATTTTTTTAATGTTTTTGTTGTTGTTGTTGTTGTTCTTTTTGAGAGAGAGACAAAGACCATGAGTGGGGGAGGGGCAGAGAAAGAGGGAGACACAGAATCCGAGGCAGGCTCTAGGCTCTGAGCTGTCAGCACCGAGCCTGATGCGGGGCTCAAACTCACAGACCGCGAGATCATGACCTCAGCCAAAGTCGGACACTTAACTGACTGAGCCATCCGGGGTGCCCCTGGATTCCCAACTGAATCTTCAAAGGATTTAATCTTTAACTGTAAAAGGAAACCATGCCCTTAAAAGTGAAATGCTGTAGCCTTCCCTGAAAATCTTCTGGGCTGTGAATAAGAGACAGCAGCCTAATCATTTTTTTTTTTCTTTTTGAGAGAGAGAGGTGGGGTGGGGGGGCATGTGCAGAGGAGGAGGAGCAGAGAGAGAGAGAGAGAGAGAGAGAGAGAGAGAATCCCAAGCAGGCCCCGTGCTCAGCTTGGAGCCCAACAAGACCTGAGCCAAAATCCAAGAGTTGGATGCTTAACCAACTGAGCCACTCAGGCACCCCTTATAGGAATGGTTTTATTTGATTCAATAATTGGGATATAATGAGAAGTAGAATCAAGTTGTGCAAATGTTCATGACAAAACCTCACTCGCTAAGCACGATTTCTTTAAATGCGACACAAATTTCATCAGGTGGTTCTAACTAACCTTTATCACCGCAGTTGTTGGGAAAAATAAAACACAATCCTCGATAAAAATTCTAACTTGCGTATTAATCAAGTTTTGCTTCTCTTTGGAGGAGGTCGAATAACAGAGAATGAACAAAGCTTCAATATAAGAAACAAGGGGATCTGCATCTACATAAAGCATCATCCAAGTCTATGAGAAATACAAAAAATTCCACATTATTGAAGATGAACTTCATGAGGTCCCAATGACATTCCCCTGACTTCTACAGGCCTGGCATTGAATGATTCGCTTCCTGAGCACTGACAAAATCAGATCCATTGTTCCTTTAATTTTACTATTTTTTTCCTATAAAAAAAGGTTTCTTTTTCTACAAGAGTGCAGTGATTGGTAATGACAAGTACAATAAAATCGAAAACGTTCTCGGTTAACAACGAAGGATTAAACCGTCTAAGCGGCAGTCAATACAGTTCCATATTCTTGCTGTGAGTTAAAAGATGCCTTTGGAAAGTGCTTTAACCATCACTTTAGTACATATATTGTTCAGCGTGAGAAAACGAACTTACTAAATAATGTTTCCAAAACGCATCTGAAAATAAATGCCGCAATCAGCGACACATACACTGAATCCATGTCTGGAAAATTTCCATTTGTAGATGGTAGAAAGCATGTGTCCATGACAGAGGAATAACATGTAATTCGGGTAATATGGCACATCTGACTCTGAAAAGAGCATCTTGATTCTTTTCAAAAGTTGCCTCAGTCAGTTGAGCGTCTGACTCTTAGGTTTTGGCTCAGGTCATGATCTCAAGGTTCGTGAGTTCAAGTCCCATATCGGACTCCAAGCTGACAGTGTAGAGCCTAATTGGGACTTAAACCTAAAAAAGTTGCTTCTAAACACTAAAAGCAGCTCATTCTCTCTCTCTCTCTCTCAAAATGAATACATAAACTTAAAAAAAAAGTTGCTTCTAAACACTAAAGGCAGCAAGGGCCTCTTCAGTTTTCCATTTGCTAATTGTTTCTAATCTATTCTGTGATAAAAAAAAAACAAAAACGCCACAGTGTACTAATGGGTAACCATTAAGAAGGTGGGAATGGCTTTCGTCTAGATCCCATTCTCCCGAGGTCCAGAGAATGCATCAGCTGGGGTTTGGAGGCTCTGATGCCGACTGAGTAACGGCTGATGACAGCCGGCTGACAGACGGCATAGCTGGAGTGTCCCTTTGTTCCAGAGGCTCTCAGTGTTCACACTTCCTTTCTTATTATCTGATCAAAGCTTTACTCAGGATTTCTGAACCACCTGTGCTTTGTAAGGAGCTCCAGCTTGGACAAGACCAGCCCCTCCCTCACTCCTAAAAGCTAGATTCTGGACTAATATTTTGCTTCAGTAGATATTAACATGATTGTGTATCTTGTGAGCCTCCTTAGATAAGGTGGAAGAATTGGGAAGTGAGCTGAGGCGGCAATGGCCTGGAATTTAACATTCTGTACATATTCCGATCACCATTTCCAGGTCCTAATTGCCTTTAATCAATCCTGAGCCAAAATGCTCAACCAAACCCTTAAAGTAGGTAACGGTACCTTCACTATTTATATACAGATGGTTGAACGCTGACTAATGAGTCTTAAGAAACAAAATCTACAAAGCAACTGCTGCCCTCCCGTGAAAAAGTAAACATTAAACCCACACCAGAAGCCAGGATGGCCATTTCTAAACCGAGGCCTTGTGTACAGACATCCATTAAAATCCTAAGAACGGCAATATTTGAGTTCTATGCGATGCTGTATCTAGTCCCAAATGAGTCATCCTCAACTACTCTCCCTTACTTGCCAAAATGTGAGCATACAGCAAGCAAATGGACATATGGTCTCGGGCAACCTTTGCCACAGAAATTCAAATAAATAGGTCCGTTTCATGTATTAAAAAGCTAACTGACTATCTAAAATCCAATTCTATTTCAGAAATAAGAAGGCTGCTCTGTGTGTGTGTGTGTGTGTGTGTGTGTGTGTGTGTGTGTGTGTACGCACACACGAGAGGTGAGGGAAAGCCTAAGGGAGAGACACGCACATTCTGGTTTACACTTTCAATGCTTTAGACTTCACTCGGCATCGTTGCGGCGGAAACTTGAGTTATTTGGCGTCACGGTGGGGAAGCGCTACAGAAGGCCCCACGACATCATCTTCTGTGATTCACCTGTCTCTTTGGTGGCCTTCGTCATCCCATCGTCTACCAGGCTCATTTAGGGCTTCTTTAGCTCACCCCCACGGCCGCTCTTACAAACAGGCAGGTGCTGAGAGAGTAAGTAAAGAGAATGGCTGTTCCAGTGGCCTGTTTTGGCTCAATGGCGCAAACTCCCAGCTGGCGAATTCCCCAGGAAGTAACCACCGTAAGAACAATCTGTTTGATTGATGCACTGAAGTCTGAAAATTGTTATGGCACGAAGCTCCCTATCCAGATTGGGAGGAAACTCTGGCGAACATAATCTGTTAAGGACAATGATGTGAAAGTCTACCTTCCTTTTTGGGGGGGTGGGGGTGGGGAGGGGTTGCTCAGGCTCTCATGAAGCTCAACGTTATTCCAAACGATGAGTCAGTTCTGAGATATTACCCTCAATACCTGTACGGGCTCTGAAAGACGCATCGTGCCTTTGTTTCAGTGAAATTGCCTCATTTAAGATATTTTAGGAGGAAATATTCAGATGAGCAAGCACTGGAGTTCAGCTGAAAAAACGAACTTGTTATGAGAGAGATCAGTTGCTCATTAATCCTCAAACACTAATCTGAGGTTGTGTGTGTGTGAGAGAGAGAGAGAGAAAAAGAGAGAAAAGGAAAATAAATTAATAAAAAATTAAGTTAAAAAAAAAATCTCTCCACAGATGGCTGGTTATAGAACACTTGGCAGTTAGAAAATGCCGAGAGGGTTTCCCACGTAGGGCGGAGAAAAATGATGTTACCTCTTTTGAAAAGAGTCACTGGCAGAAAGACCAAGAAACAGGGAAGAAACAAAGAGGTGACACAACGGAACCAAATATCCAACAATGGTCCGGTTCCAAGAAGTCAGGCAATACAGAGTAACTAACTCAGCTCTGAAAAGTCCAAAGAAACAAAACTATGAGAAGTCAGTTCCCTTCTCAACCCTTTCTGCCTTCCTCACCACGGCCTCACCCACTTCTACTCCCATGCTGTTTTTCATTTGGCCGTGTGTCGACCTCAACACTCAAGGACACGCGGATCCAATTAGCTCCTTGGAAGCGAGGGAAGACGGTGAAGATCTCTCTATAAAAAGGGTTCTTAGAGGCCCCCCGGGTGGCTCAGTTGGTTAAGTGTCCGACTTTGGCTCAGGTCATGATCTCACAGTTGTGAGGTTCGAGGCCCGTGACGGGCTCTGTGCTGACAGCTCAGAGCCTGGAGCCTGCTTTGGATTCTGTGTCTCCCTCTCTCTCTCTGCCCCTCCCCTGCTCGCGCTCTCTCTCCCCAAAATAAACACACACACACAAAAAAGAAAGAAAGAAAGAAAGAAAGAAAGAAAGAAAGAAAGAAAGAAAGAAAGAAAGAGGTTCTTAGTGCTCGGGATTCTGTTCCTTTTGTTCCTTCACAGGCATCTAGTCCTGGAGAGTTCCCATTAGCTCTGTTTCCAGAGATCATCTCAAGGCAAAATCCAGGCCTTACTTAAGCCTTAAATGCCTTCGTTCACAACTAATTTGGAGGGACAAAGCCAGGCTTCCTGTCCTCCTTTTGTCCCGTGAGGCCAGGGAACCTGTCACTTCTCCTTCAGAAATCATGTTGATTCTGGGGTACGGTTCAAGCTGAGGCTCTTATGGTTTCAAGTTATTCTTGATCTATGTAATCCAGATCGTTCCATCCCGCTGCGCTGACCAGACACTGTGCTTTCCGCAACTGTTCGTGGTTGCTTGGAGGGGAGACTTGGTGAGCCAATACTAGTGCCTTTTAGGGAAAACAATTCTGGACGATTTCATAAGCCCTTGGGCTCCGTGTATCTGCAAGGTGCCTTCCGGCTGGGCCAATGGAAATGGGGCATTAGCACCTAGCACTCTGTTCTTCATGCCCAAACATGAATTCTGAGCAAAGGGATACTATTAAAAGCACTTTATTCCTATTTACAGAGAACACGCAGATTATTTGGCAGTTGATAGTTTTAGAATTCTATAAGTGCTCATTAAATGCAGGCAATTCAGCTGAGAGGTGATGGCTTAATTCTAAAAAGAAAAGCAAAGTCTTTACCCACAGGTGGCAAAAGTGCGTGCCTGACCACTTTTAAAGTTTTTTTGAGAGAGAGAGAGAGAGAGAGAGAGAGAGAGAGAGAGAAAGAGAGAGAGAGAGAGGATTCCAAGCAAGTTCCACGACAGCGTGGATCCCAACGCGGGGCTCAAACTCACGAACTGTGAGATCATGACCTAAGGTGAGATCGAGTCAGACACTCAACCGGCTGAGCCTGAGCCACCCCGGTGCCCCAGAACTTCTGAGAGGGAGTTTTTGCCCTGTGGTTTAGTTTCTTGGCATTTACGCTATATTTCTTAACCTGGTTATCCATATTTTGAAGCCAAGATGTTCAAACTCTGACTGACTGCAGTCCATCTCCCTAAGCTATTCGAGAACAAGAATGGGTATTCGTGTCCCTGAGGAAAGCCTCAGGTACCTCATAAACATCAGCAGTAAGAATTCACACGGAAGAGTTTTTCGCAGGTACGACACGCAGCGCGTTTGCGTTTCTACAAGGACAAACGTGTTTTTATTGCTAGAATTTACCCCCCATCCCGTTTTCTGCCAATGAAGAAATGAAATTGGTGAGAAAGCTACATTATTCTGAGTTACGACCAAAGAGTATAAGAATTGTTAGAAAGAAGCACTTAAACAGGGGCACTGGACATGGCAAAATGTACTGGAGAGAGGACTGGTTTGGAGTCAGAAGACTGGAGTTCAAAATCCAATTCCGCCACATTATTCATGAAGCATGTGTCCTTCGGCAAATGGCTTCATCTCTCTGGCCGTCAGTTTCCTCCTCTACGAGGACACGATTATAACCCTTGCCCTGTCTATTTCCCATCGTGGCTGCCGGGATCGGACGAAGAAATGAATATGAAAACACTATACATTTTCAAGTGTTAGTTAGACACATGGTAATTTCTATTGTTATGGATGAGCAGGAGCCAGAACAATACATGATTTGTAAGTACAAGATCATGAGTAACTATTCCATTTCCTCGCCCTTTTCCAGGGATTCACGTGCCCTGATCTAGACATGGAGTTTGCACACATTTAGGTGTTTCACAAAAACAAAACCAAAGAATCAGAAAACAACTTAAATAGACTATTACTATTTGACTACTAAAATGATGATGTGGAAGAATATTTTAATATATAAGGGAATATTCGTAATAATGACAAAAGGTTTCAAACGTGTTATGTATTGTGTATATACACACATATATGAACCCCACTCGATATATATGATACACACACACACACACACACACAGATCTATATACAGTTGACTCATGAACAACACAGGTTTGAACTGTGTGGGTCCACTTCTATGTGGATTTTTTTCAATAAATACAGTATAGTACTGTACATTTTGTCCTCTGTATGATTTCCTTAGTAACATTTTCTTTTCTCTAGCTTATTTTATTGTAAGAATACGGCATAAAATACATAGAACATACAAAATATGTGGCAACTGACTATGTTATCGTTAAGGCTTCTGGTCAGCAGGGGGTTGTAAGTAAAGTTTTGGGGGAACCAAAAGTTAGACACAGAGTTCCAACCATATGAGGGTTGGTACCCAATACCCCACACTGTTCAAGGATCAAGTGTGTGGGGAGAGAGAGAGAGAGGGAGAGAGAAATAGCCACTGTAAGAATCTATAATAGAATGTTATAATGCTCGTCTCTGGTTAGGGTTTTTTTTTATGCATACGTTTTTCTCTTTTCCAATTTTTCTACAAAGAACGTACATTACGTTGATAAACCGAAAAGAGGGGCGCCTGGGTGGCGCAGTCGGTTAAACGTCCGACTTCAGCCAGGTCACGATCTCGCGGTCTGTGAGTTCGAGCCCCGCGTCGGGCTCTGGGCTGATGGCTCGGAGCCTGGAGCCTGTTTCCCATTCTGTGTCTCCCTCTCTCTCTGCCCCTCCCCCGTTCATGCTCTGTCTCTCTCGGTCCCAAAAATAAATAAACGTTGATAAACCGAAAAGAAACGTGAACAAAATCAGCATTCCTTTAGTGACAGGGAGGTGAAAAGAGACGGGGGGCGGGGATTCAGTTAGAAAATAACAATTCCTGTTCATCCGAAGACTGTAAGAGAGTTACGAGGACATTTCAAACTACCGAAGAGACCGATCAAGGTTGAGCTGCTTCTTATGAGCAGACCAGCTGAATTTTCACGAAGCACCGGGCGGGTAGGGTAGACTCCAGGTGAAATGGCGGCGGTAGCCTGTGCCCTCTGTATGGGAAACCCTGCCCTGCGCTCCCTTCAGTAAGCGTACAGATAGAGTGCAGACCAGGGTCTCCCAACAGCAGCTCGTTCAACGTTCCACTTGCGCTTTTCCCTCCTCGGTTGTGATTGTGTGTGAGCAACGGAAGGCCCGGTGCGTTACTTTTCCTTTTGAGTTGTCCCGCTGCGGTGACGCATACTGGCGGATGAGGGTATCCAGTGTCCTTGTGGGTCAGTTTGTCCCCTGTGAGTAACTGTACTTTTGGACTCTGTGTAAATCTTCTCAGTTCAGTCTCAGAAAAGACAAAAGCAAAATATGACAGTTTAATACACGATGAGATCTTCATAGTCTTCCCAAGAATTCTAGGCTGCTTACGTATTGGCCTGAAGTCAGCATGTCACTATGCGGATTGTGTCAGCAAATAATAAAATCAAACGTTTATTAACTCGCGCCGTGTGCGTGTCACCTCATTTAATCCTCTTTGGGACCCTATGCGGTCTCCACTACTGTTACCCCATTTACAACTGGGGAAAGGAAAGGACAGAAGGATGAACTCCTTTGCACGGAATCACAAACCTTAGAAAAGAGCAGTTGAGGGGGGTTTCGTCTCCACAGAGTCTGGCAGAGCCCTCCCTCTTAACCACTGCGAGCATCTTAAAGGTAAATATCAGGTATCATGTGTTAATGATGCTGGAGAATGCTTCAACCTAGGACATCACAGTGAGAAGTAGGGTCTTCTGTTCTATTTTGAAGACAGAGGCAGTGATCCACTGTTGGCTCCTTTCAGTCTCAAGAGCCATCGGTGACGGACAAAGGGAGATGTGCCTTCAGTTGGATACACATGCCTGGTTCTCAAGAGGAAAGCTTTATGCATACGGATGGTGACGGAAGCCAACAGAACACGTTTAATAACGTAGCGAATAGCGGGCAGCCACTGAGGCTGGAACCTGGGGGCAGGGAAGACATCTACATTAAGAAGAGGTGAAAGAAAGAGAGGAAGCAAAAGGACAATAGTGGTGTTACGGAACAGACAGAAAGCGTTGTCGGGAAAGCCAAAGTTCGTTTCAATGAGGAGGAGGAGGAAGTGATCAGCAGAGTCCAATGTTGCAGAAAAGAGAACCGAGGTAAGGGCCAAAGGGAACAATGGGTTTTATTTGGAGGTCACTGGTGACCTTAGCAACAGGAGTTTAAGGTTGGGAATGAGGGCAGAACATAGAACGGGAAGGGCTGAGGACTTAGGCTGTAGATGCGAAAATAAAGCAAGCCAGGACAAATTAAGTTGGCTCTTGGCTATCAAGGGAAATAGGCAGGCAAACAGTCTGAGGGAGAAAGAGAGTCTCAGGAAGGACTTTTTAGGACAGGCAGTCCTTGAACGATCTGTATGCCAATGGGAAAAAGCCAGTAGTCAAGGAGGTAGTGGAAGCATGGGAAAAAAGGTTAACTGATGGGTCTGGGTCTACATGGTTTGGGGAAAGGATAGGATCAAGGGAAAGACTGGTGATCTCAACTCTGAAAAGCAAGAGGAGGCCTTCTTTTGGGAGAGGGAGGTTGAACTGAATGATCTGTAAGGCCCTTCACGACACTAGTATTCTTCCATAAAGGATGAAAAAATCTTATAGCTATTGTAGTGAATTTTGGATAACTAGGAGGGAAATGTACCCCCTTGGACTTAGGCTGGCTCTGTAAGGCACAGAACAAGGTGATGTTTCAAGGATCCAGTCTACCTCAGACAGCTATCAATAAACCCCTTCTCCGGATGCTAAACCTAGACTTTCTCCAACACAGGTCTCTCTTTTCCTGTTTCACCTGGTTTCTGCTAAACGCCGAGGACGAAATGGGATCCCTTTGCCTTAAAGTGACATGTAATCTCCATATAAGCGGACAAGAATACATAGGAAATATGTTGCTTAATCATGTGGATTGGGGCTCCCTCCCTCACCTCTGGCCCCATGCGCTCCCTACTATCTCTAGATTGCCCTTCCTTCTTCTCCCTAAAATATCTTTAGGATTTCTCCTGTGTGCATAACAAATAACAGCATGATGTACATTTCAGCACTTCTTCAAAGAGGTTTCCAGGTGCTAGATACAAGCAGTAGAAGATCCTGTGGGGTTTTTTTTTTTCCTTTAGATCTAAATAGTCTGAATCTCAGTATTGCTCATGGGAACTGTTTCAAAGGCTGAAGTGTCAGAATCAGAAAGGAAAGAAATGTGTGGGTGGGAAGTTGCTACATGCAAACCTGTCATATTCTTTCATTTTCAGACCTGAATATGCATGGATGCAGAAATTATAGCTTATACCAAAGTTTTTATTGTCAGCATCAAACATAACACATAATGTCAAGAAGATAAGATTGGTATATTTAAGTGAAAATGTTCAACAGATTTGATCTTTAACTCAAATAGCTCTATCTGTTAATGAGCCCTTTCATTCCCTTTGAATATATTTTAAGAGAGGGCTCTGGGGCCAAGTACAGAGTAAAATCTCCTTTGTTCAAATTTCACTACCTTGAAACTTACAATAATTAAAAAACAGAACAGGGGAGAAACTTACTTTTGTTTAACAATCGATTTATCTAGAGTACAAAATCACAACACTAAAGAAGAAACTTTAAAAATACTTGTAAATCAAATTTAAAAAATGCATGCATAAGGATGTTCACCACAAATTGTTTTGTAACAACAATAAAAAAGGAAACAACCTAAACCTTCATCAGTAGAGGATCGGATGAGCAAATTATGGTACGAACGCACAACAGAATATCATCTACCTTTTAAAAATGTGAATGCGGATTTATTGACATAGAAATATGTGTACAAGATGTATGTGATAAAAGCCAGGTACAGAACAGCACATATAGAATTATCACATTTACGTACAATCAAGTACATATATGTGTATAGACACACACACACACACACACACAGACACACACACACACAAAGAGGCATATGGATGACAGACACAAAAATCTCTGGATGGTGACTTTGGGGTGATATTTAACATCTTCTCATTTTCATGTAAAATAAAAATTAGAAGTAAAAAAGTACCTGTGAACAAACTTTTCTGGAGTCCTCAAATAACCTAAATTCACATGTAAATAACTGAAGCATTAATTACACATCCTGTCATTAAATCGGGTCATTTCACGACCCTTACTAAAGAAAGGAATTAGATAGTTTAGTTAATCTAGGGAATAGGTATAACTGCATCTCTTTAAAAATACTTTATAAGAGTGACCCACTTTGTAATTCGTTTTTAGTAGGGAGTGGGTTGTGTGTGTGTGTGTGTGTGTGTGTGTGTGTGTGTGAATTGGATGGCAAGTCTCAAAGTTGTTCTTCAGCTGTGGCGCACACACACGCACACATCACCACCACCACCATCTATGAATCTATAGCATCATAAAGAATATTAAAATGGATTCAATAACTCTTAGTGGAAATAAACGTATAGTTAAAACAGTTGTTTCCTAGCAACAAATCTAAACACATGAGAAAGGAATCACTGGTTAGACTACAGAGGTTCAGTTATAAATCAGGCTGAATGACATCTCTGCTTCACATAGTGAAATACTCCTAGCAAGAAAAACCTTGGATTTTATATTTATATTTAGAAGTTTTTAAAATAAACCAACATTTCCAAATCAAGGAGTTGGATAAGATTCTGAATCTTAAGAAACACAGTCAATAGTTATCATTACATTTTCCTCATACGACACTTGGGGATTTATCTGTCACACTGATTTGACTTTGAGCACTATTCTTGGAAGTGGTTGAAACAAGGTGAATCAGCTTGAAAGCGTGAACAAATTAACCAATGAGTCGAATATTTCAACATACATGTAGTGAGCATGCACTTTAAGCCAGGCGCTGTTCCGGGCACAGGGATAGACGACTGAACAAAATAAAGACCCTGCCCTCAAGGAGCTGACATTCTAGTAGAGCCCGACAATAAATAAGTATGTATATATTCACTCATTCCACAGAAACAGTGAGCACAACAAAATCCCCTGGCTGCAAGTAATTTATATTCTAGTATATAGATACAAAACATACAAATAAAATCTACCAATCAACACTTTAGTCAACAAATATACATTCGACATATTTATCGTGACTTCACCTATTCATATGCGCTCCATAAATGATGGCCAATGGGAGACAGAATGAGGGGGGCAAAGCGCTATTTTAAATTAGTCAGGGGAGCCTCTTTGACAAGGTGATACCTCAAAAGAGACTTGAAGGTGGCCAGAGTGAGCAGTGGGGGTATCTGGGGAAGAGGAGTCCAGCAGAGGGAGGAGTCCAGCAGAGGGAACAGCCAGTGCAAAGGCTCTAAAGCAGGGGAGGGCTCGTCATGATATGATGAAGGTACGGCACGGAAGCCAACGTGACTGAAGCACAGTGAGTGTTCGGAGGGTGCAGTCAGACAGAAAGCTGGGGACCATGGCACAGAGGGTCTTACAGTCCGTAGTGACGCCTCTGAGTTGAATTTAACTCGGGGCAAGCCACTGGAGGAATGTGAACAGAGGGGTTATTATATGAGCCGACTTCTACTTGAGAAGAATGGCTATGTGGAGAATCGAGCGGGGAGGCGCAGAACGTTAAGAAGGACGACTAATTAGGAGGCTGTCGCCATAATCCAGATGTGCCATGGTGGGCCTAAGAGGTGGAAACGAAGGGGACAAAAGTGGTTTGGTTCTCAAGTGCGTATATTTTGAAGGAAAAGCCAACACCTGCTGATGCGCGTGGTGTGTAACGTTAGAGGCAGAACAGAGGCGGGGCAATCCCGAGGACATTGACCTTGGCCACTGGAAGGGTGGGGCTGCCATTTACCGAGAGATGGAGGAAACTGTGGGGAGAGCAAATCTGGGGAAGGGACAGGACAATTTCTGTCTGGACAAGGTGACTGAAAGATGCTAATTAGGCATCCAAATGGAGGGGTCAAGGAAGCAACTGGAAACCTGCTTCTGGAGTGTGGATAAGAGGTCCGGGCCAGGGAATTTGGGGAGTCACCCATATGTCGACAGTATTTAAGGTCATGAGAGTGGCACACCAAGAGAGTCAACGAACGGAGAAAAAAGAATAGGTCCAGGAACTGAGCCCTGTGACCCGCCAAAGCTGAGAAGATTAAAAAAAAAAAAAGAACTGGCAAGGGAGACAGAAGGATGGGCCAGTAAGGGGGGCAGAGGAAAACCAAGAGAGTGTGGTGTCCTGGAATCCAAGCGAAGCCAAGTGTTTTCAGGAGGAAGGAGTGGGGAACGGCATCGAACACCACTGACAGGTCACATAAGAGGAAGACCGAGAACTGGACACTGGACTCGGAAACACGGCGGTGTTGGGTGACTTTGCAAAGAGTAACTGGGTAGATTCAAGGGGGTGGAGACGGGACGAGCCTGGTTGGAACAGGCTTAAGAATGTGAGGAGATGAGGCGGAGAGAAGTATACACATCTTTCGGGGGTTTTGTTCCAATAGGATACTAATAAATGGACTGGTAGCTGGTGAGGGATACCTAATAAAGGGAGAGTGTTCTTTTTCTTGTGTTTTTAAAGATTTTTTTAAATGTTTTTTCCTTATTTTGAGAGAGCGCGCGAGAGCGAGCGAGCATGTGTGCGTGCAAGTGGGGGCAGGGCAGAGAGAGGGGGAGAGAGAGAGAGAAGCCCGAGCAGGCTCCGCACTGTCAGCACAGAGCCTGACGTGGGGCTCGATCTCACAAAATATGAGATCACAACCCGAGTTGAGATCAAGAGTCGGACGCTTAACCGACAGCCACCCACATGCCCCTAAAGGGAGATTTTTCTTATTTAAATGGGAAAAATAAGAGCACGTTCTTGTGCTGAAGGGGACTATATGTTAGAGAGGGACAACTGATGACATGGGAGGTGGGGGGACAATTTTTAGAGTGATGATCTCAAGAAAGAAATATGGGGGTGAATCTGGGGCAAAATGATAAGGGCTGGCCTTATGTGGGAGCCAGGAAAAGTGATCCACATAAAACGGGGGGGGGGGGGGGAAGACTATGTGGGTACACACAAAAGTGGGTAAGTAGATAGGCGGTGCCAGTACAAGGTGATTTTCTTCGTTCTATTTTCTCTGTGACACGAGAATCTTAGCCTGAGGAGGCAGACGAGACATTCAGGACTTTAGGAGAAAGAAGGTATGAAATAATCAAGTCGGTTGACATCAAAGTAATTCACCTAGGGCAATTCCAATGATGCTAATACTAATAAGAAGGAGGCGGAGGAGGAGGAGGGGGGTAAGAAGAGGAGAAATTAAGCACTTGCTAGGTACCAGGTGCTATTTTATGGGCTTTATGTGTCAATTAATTAATTAATTAATTAATTTAAAGAGAGTGAGCGAGGGAGCGAAGGTGCATGTGCTGGGGAGGGGCAGAGAGAGAGTGGGGGAGAGAGAGAATCCTAAGCAGGCTCTGTGCCACCAGTGCAGAGCCCAACTCAGGGCTGGATCTCACGAACTGTGGGATCACGACCTGAGCCGAAAGAGAGTCGGACGCTTGACTGAATGAGCCACCCAGGCGCCCCTGTGACTTAAATCTCGCAATTCTATGATGTGGTTTTCTGTGAGTACCCCCATACGACAGATGAGAAAACAAAAGTCAACAACCGATCTGTGTAGCAGGCTTACTGGTTTAGCGCTTACGGTCCACCCAGGGTCATGAGTTTAAAGTGAAATCAGTCAGCAGAACCATTTTCCTCCAGCAGCACTAGAATAGGTATTGAACTGACACAGATGCGAAATGAACTAGGGTTGGGATGTTGCCAGTCACTGAAAATGGGGGAGAAGGTTTCTGCCTACACACATAGTTCCAGCGGGCAAAAGAAATGGTCAGAGGCAGGGGACTAGAAGGAATGAACCATAAAGGTAGAAGGTTATAGTCCATGGGTGGGATGCTTGAAACCGAGAAGGGGGAGCAGAGGTCACTTTTAAAGTTTTCCCTAACTGTGGACGGCTGAGATAAGGTGGATAAGGTCACTGGAGAGGAAAAGGTCAAGGAACCTAACAGAGGAGGACAAACCCTGGGGAGTTCTCATGCTTCGGATTCTGAAGAGCGCCCGAAACTCTTGTCACTTTCCTAAGTAATCAGTTCATCGTTCCTATCAACTTGCTACTTGCCGAACTTCTGCGGCCGGGAGCTTGTCAACTCTATGAATGCCCTATCGTGTGCTTTTCTATTCCAATGAAGCAAGCTACGTTTTGTATGCATGATGCGAAAGCAGAGCTCACGTGTGAATAGCTCCAAACAGAAATGTTGGTTAGATATACGAAGTTTTTTTTTTTTTTTTTTAAATCCTCGTCACCTAGTCCAAGAAATGGGGTTTACTGAATGAACGCCAAGGCAAAGGATAAATGAAATCTAAATCTTCTTTAACTCTGAACTATTCATGATTTTCCTCTAAAAAGCTTGAGAAATCGTAATAGTCATCCGCTATGCTTCCAACTCGATATTGCATACCACATGCAAAAAGTAGTTCCGCAAAAGCAAAGTTCTCGTGGTTTTTAAATCTATTTTTTTTATTTAATTTACTCCCTTTTTTGCACACTGAAGCAATTCTGATCGTCTACTATGCATCTTCGTGACAATGTCTCATACTAAATCAACACCTACAGACAAAGGGGAGTGGAAAAACTGAGGTAAGTCAGACACTGTCTAAAGAGCCCACTGTCTGGCTTTTTTATCTTTTATTTTTTTTAGTGTTTATTCACTTTTTGAGAGACAGAGACAGAGTGTGAGCAGGGCAGGGGCAGAGAGACAGGGAGACACAGAGTCCGAGGCAGGCTCCAGGCTCCGAGCTATCAGCACAGGGCCCGCCTGACGCGGCGCTCGAACTCACGAACTGAGAGATCATGACCTGAGCCGAAGTCGGACGCTTAACCGACTGAGCCCCCCAGGCGCCCCAGGCTTTTTTATCTTTTGAAAGGTAATACAATAAAATTAATTTCAGAAACTTTGATAAAGGCATAAACAGAAGAATCACATGATTCTGTCGTGTGGCAATAACCGTTCTGAATATTTTGAGATATGTGCCTCCTTTATGGGGAATGAGAGCCACGAGATGGGGCCTGAGTGCTCCGAGAGGCATTTCTGTTGTTGTTGTATCCTCTCAATCTTTGCATTTTGCAGTAATTCAAGCTCCTGTTAAGTTATGGGGAAAATACATGCTAGGTGCTAAGGCATCATTACTACTCATGAAAGGTTCTGTCGTAGACAAGAAACGTTTGTTTTAAATGAACAGAAGCGTCTTCCGTGTGTAGTCACATGGCTAGTATAGATGCACTGGGGTGACCAAAGGTTAGAGACAACAGAAATACACATAAAGAAGAAAAAGCTGGAAAACCCATACTCCAGTGGACCCGCAGGTACCTGGTCCCTATGAGGTCTGCTAGCCCAGCAGCCTAAGGAAACAGGATAGGTTCACGGGGCCATTCCGGGTGCAAAGGCATTTTTAAACACGGATGGGATCAACGCACATGGAAAACCCAACTAAATGTCTAAGTAATGGTTTGTTTCCACGAACACACGTTTCCTTCCCCACCGTGCATCACCGAATTCGGAAAGCCTTACCTGGATCCTTTGCCTCCCGATCTATACAAAAGGTAGGCTATAAAGGGAAAAAAGGTAGATGATCTGAAATCCAGTGGACCATCTTTGGGGAGACTGCCATGATTTCCTTATAAGGAATTCGCAGGACCATGAACTCCTACCCGTAAATCAGCCAATGAGAAACTGCAAAGGTTGGGAATATGATTAACATTTAAAACCAGCACTGCCTTCAAATTTAGTTGATCCTCTCCCAGAGAGCTTTTCATATTTCACCGCCTGTTTTCGTATCCTGTACTGCCTGCGACAGTCATGCATTGCTAGAACACCTCTGCAAAACAGCATCGCAGGGCTGGCGATGAACTATGGGATGCTATCTTAGGAAATAAAGCAGTGTTGCAAAATAAATTATCCCCTGAAATGGATAACTAAGCTGTTAGATTCAGTCACGTCAGTGTTTCTTTTACTAGCTTTCCCGTGATCTCTGCTCATTTCTAACACGGGGCACATCCCATTCACACCTAACCTGGGTCCACAACGGAGCTTGAAGGGAGAGGGCGGTCGGGGGCTGTGATCCTGTCACAACCTATTTGGGCACACGTATGACTGGACCTTACGTTTTCAAGAAATGATCCCAGGCTTTAACCTGAACTTGCGTGAGCAACGTGGCTTTATCAACCGAGTGAAACAGGGTAACAAAGCACCCACAGGAGATGTTTTTGTTTACAAAAATGTTTCACAAAGAAATGAAAAAACTCTAAAAACCTGATTGTTTTCCATAACCCACCCTTATAAACTAAACTTTTATTTTTTAATTAAAATAAAAAGCTTATTTATTTACTTTCGAGAGAGACAGAATCCCAAGCAGGGTCCTTCCTGTTGGCACAGAGCCCGATGAGGGGCTCGATCCCACAAACCGTGAGATCAGGACCTGAGCCGAAATCAGGAGCTGGACGCTTCACTGACTGAGCCACCCAGGCGCCCCTAAAATTAAATTCTAGACTCTACAATTGCGTGAGCCTCAAGACGTGTTTCCCCAGCTTTTGTTACATGGAAGCCTACCCTGGTCCAATGTTCGTTCAACCACCGTGATGGGGACGCAAACATTCACTTGAGCACCCATGGGTGCCAGACAATTCACACAGGCAATCTTACTGAACCCTAGGAATATGGGATACCCAGTTTCAAGATGAGGAACCTGAAGGTCAGAAATGTAAGAGAACTTTGCCAAGGCTACGTGGCTGGCAAATCAAAGTACAGGGTGCATATGCTTATGATGCCCGTGTTGGGTCTCAGAGGTGGGTCCCACTATTCCCCCCTTTTCTGTGACCCTATGAACATGGAAAATAAGGCTGTGGCTTATTATTACAGTGGTGGTTACCGCTGTAATTCCTTCCGCTACAGTTCTATAAACATATTACGAGAGCAAATTATAGGCACTGCCACAGCTCAGGAGCATTCACGCTGCCCCTAAAAGTTGTACCATGGCGGGGGGGGGGGGCTGTCTCCCTAAGACAAAAAAACCCGTCAACACTAGAAAGCTACCCCGTGAACTCCTCGGCATTGTCCTACAAGTTAAATGTACTCAGGACCCTCATAGTTCCTGACAGAATTATACGCAACTGCATCTTCAAATACATTTTCAAAGGAGGAACCTGGGAACATTGATCTCACTATGTTTCTCTAAAATGAAATAATTTGTGCATAAATAGGAATTTTATGACAGATTCGATGTCCTCTAAAAGTGATCTTTAATTTTCACTGCCATTTCGAGATCGATGAAAAGAGATTATACTACGGAATAGCTTTCCGTGGCTCATTTGTAAGGGAATCGGACAGAACTCCTTGGGTTTAATTTTCAGAAATCCCAAACATCAGCATTTTTGACTGTCAATGAAATTAAATATAAAGGAACAGACAAGCAAAACTAAGTGAATCTGGTACATTAGCCCTTCCTCTCCCTTCAGACCACCAAAACTTGGATATTTTATCTGTTAACAACTCCTCCAAAGAAATCTCAAGCACGTTTTCTTGCCAGAAAAAGCCATATAAATTCTGGGCAATCATGACTCGATAAATTCATAGAAGACAGAAGATTGCCATGAATATTTTAGAAGCCTGCTGATATTCTGTAGTAAAGCTAGTAAAGCCTGTTAACGTGTACCTAACTAGGGCAGCCTTGGGGGGAAATGTGTTTTAATTTAACTTAAATATGACCTAGGAGTATCTATTTGTTAAATCTTGCATACTGAGTTACAGCCAGAGAGCCCTTCTGATAAACAGCAACTTTTCTAACGCTGTTTTACTGGGTGTGGAATGAAACTATAGAATGGATAATTACCATCTGAGAGAGTAAAGCCTCTAACTACCACAATTATCCACATTAATTCAAATTGCATGAAAAGAGAAATAACAAATGTTTGGAAGACTGCACTAGGGGGGAAACTAAACAAACCGGCGCAAAGGAAAACCTGATATTAACAGAGGAAGGCAAACCATGTATTTTTCTCTTGTTGTATGGGGTAATGACAGCTGAGGTTTAAGTCTCCTTGATTTGCTTCCTGGGTCATTACTAGTGGGGCACGAATACAGAGCAAGCAAATGAGCCCTCATTAGGTGATACAATAACTACATGTACCACCAAAAGCATATTTTTAAGTCCGAACGAGCTATTTTTCACTTTAGAAATATCTAGTTACGTACCTTACCATTTTCAAAAGCTGTCTGCCTCACTTCACATGCAGCAAATTGCTGTATTTTGACACTGTTCACACATTCATTTATTATATGACTCATAGACCATGGAAATGTGACATTTTCCACAGTTCAGTGGGATGGAGAGCAGGGCCATTAAGTGGAGGCAATTAGAAGACACAAACTGTCATCCTTTACTGGTCAAGCCCAATTATGCCCCCAGTAGAATCCTAATGTTACTTTTATGTAAGTAAACCAGATAATCCGAGGCAAAGGAAAAGACAAGAACGGCATCATGAAAGATTCATCAGAAGCCCAGGTCCACTATTTTGATCACGAATAGAAAAGAACTGTCCCCTTCCCCGGGGAGAACCCGTCTATGTCAGAGATGGTCCCCTGGCCCACCAGGAGTACTAAGGAGTCACCGGACCCGCACTCTAGTCAACCCCATCACTATGGAGGTCCTTAAAAATTAAATGATGGATGCAAAGCTGAGGTAGTTCTTCCTTGCAGAACAGATTCTAGGGACCGCAGGAATCAGATCTAATACCCTCAATTAATGTCTGAGGTGACGGAGAGGTAGACGAAAGAAAGGGGCCGCCCAAATGTGTACGTTGCCATCCCAGATTTCTGGTTCAGAATCTGGGGCCCTACTGTGACACTCAGTGCCGACCGTGACGTTACTTCTTGCTCAACCACCGTGTCTCACGTATATATAAAAAAAAAAGACATGATTGCTCAAATAGCATTTTTAATTCACTACTGTTTAGGAATGGCGACAAAGACTTGATAGACACATATGCCTCCACGAGGAAGAGGGAGAGAGACACGGCCACGTGCACACACAAACACGCGTGCAATCTGGGTCTCTAAACAGTTCCTTCCTAAACGGCCCCATTCCTGATCCAGTCATCTCTTACCATGGGAAACGGAGAAATCATTTATTTGCTTTCCGTCTTCGGCCTCTTACAGAGTCAAACATTCATCTGTCATCTATTTACTAAATGTTAGTAGAGCATCTGCTGGGTCTTTAGTAATGAATTTGGGACGGTGGCGAATATAAAAGGAGGAGAGGGCACTGCTCTTATCCACAAATAGCTTAAAGTATCATTTGGGGGATACCGGATTCAAACACAAGCAGCATCTGGGCAATAAAAGAGGTACATGAAAATATTACACTTATTGTGCTCTGAGAACACGAAGTGAGGGGTCAGGCTTTTATTAAGGTTGTAACGTTACCAGGCAACAGTCTGATATTATCAGATAGCTTTTTTTTAAGTTTTTATTTATTTACTCTGAGAGAGACAGAGAGAGGGAGAGTGGGGGAGGGACAGGGAGGGAGGGAGACAGAGAATCCCAAGCAGGCGTCACACTGTCAGGGCAGAGCCCGATGCGGGGCTCGAACTCACGAACCGTGAGATCATGACCTGAGCCAAAATCCAGAGTAGGATGTTTAACCGACTGAGCCATCAGGCACCCTTATCAGACACTTCTTGAATCTCTGTATTTACAATGATCTCCATGAAGCCCAGAGTATGGCCTTAAGGACATGTAATCTAGCTTCTCTCCGGGGACTTTTGCTAAATAAAAACGTGAAGGCACTGAGTCCTTCCAGGAGCAATTCAGGAGAGGGAAAGGACTATAGACAAAGCAAACAATAATGCAAAAGCACACACACAAATTCCTCTCATTTGAAATCGGAGCGTCACAACCTGAAGGGAAAAAAATGAACTACCAGCTACTCTTATAAAAGAAAATTTCAGGGGCGCCTGGGTGGCGCAGTCGGTTAAGCGTCCGACTTCAGCCAGGTCACGATCTCGCGGTCCGGGAGTTCGAGCCCCGCGTCGGGCTCTGGGCTGACGGCTCAGAGCCTGGAGCCTGTTTCCGATTCTGTGTCTCCCTCTCTCTCTCTGCCCCTCCCCCGTTCATGCTCTGTCTCTCTCTGTCCCAAAAATAAATAAACGTTGAAAGAAAATTTCAATTACAAGCAGGAATTAAAACTCAGTTGGCAAGAAGGCCTCTTTTAGCAACCACGAGGAAATACAAGAAAGCTGCCTAGAGGCACAATTTTCCCTTGAATTCAGCGGGATGACCAGTAATGATACATAATGGCCTTGGGAGCTACGGTCGGTCTCGCGCAAGAAAACCTGTGGAAACCCTGTGAATCTGCCACAAGATCATGTCAGAGGGCAGGGGATTCTGGAATCCTGTGGAAGATTGAGACTCATGAAACGGCTACAGAAAAGTTCACATATCTTGCCTGAAAGCCACTTAATGTTGCTTGGCCAGCAAGACCTAGTATAGAAAGATTACACACATACCTACTGTTATTTTAATATTATGATTACACTGGGCTGTCCCTGTAATTCTACCCCTAGAGTTATCCGTAGGGCAGACTTAGAACGGAAATTCTCTTTCTAGCAAAATTTCTCTGGCACGACACAAACTCAACCCTGTCAAATGGGATCTCCTATGTAGAGAGAGTATATTTATATATGTACAGCTCTGCATGTGGTTTCCCGAAAGATTAGTTACCTCAATATATTGAATGGAACACTGGTTCATGATGAAATAATAGGCTGGGGGGGGGGAGCAATGGTAACAGCCAATAAAGGTTTAATAAAATCCCATAAAAAAGACATGCTTTTTCTATTACTATAATACTTAAACTCCCCCACGAAAAAGAGGATTATTGTTTCTGAACATCTTGCTGCTAACTTTCAAGAACAAGGTCAAATCTTAACGTCTAAGAGAAAATGTCTGACTGGCGTAAACGTACTACTAGTTGGCTTTGACTTTTCCCTGATGCTCTAACAAATGTTTGAGAATGTCGTGTGGCCACTTGGTGGGGTGACTCCATATGCTAATTTATAACCTATGAAACAGTCATCGATTCGTTAAGAGATTAAGTGTTGGCAACAGAAAAAGGAAGGGTCATTGTGCTTATAAAAGTGAAATGGGAACGCGGTAAACAATTTGTGAAGTAATTAACTAATGTGCCAGAAATGAGCGACTTGCTGCAGAGATGTGCCAGGTTTTTCCACAGGGGGCCCTGCTTTCATATGAGGTTTGAGATCCCTCAGGTGGAGGAGTGCTGAGCCGTATGAAAAGTAGGATCTGACTACTAACAAATGCTATTTATTCAGGGTATCAGTGGGTTGAATATCTCATACTCTCATGACACGTTTCACACCAATCTTAATATGCTTTACCTTTATACAAATGACGTCGATGTCTTGGTAGAATTTCCTGGATTACTGCATTTTGGACTTGATGAAGTCTATGTAATGTCAGCTAAGAAAATCGTTATCATTAAAGGGACTGCTCAAACAAATTGGATAACTGTAACCTACACTTAAGGATTGGTTACACATAGAAAAAGGCTAAACTGTCCATTTGCAAAGGCTCTCAAAGACTGACTTAAGTCACCATTCCACGATGCGTAACAATACTTCAGGTAGTGTTAATAATAACACTTAATTAAGCACTGGTGGTTAAAGCAAAGTAAAAATCCAAACCGACTAAGTGTCCATCTTCTTTGAGCATACTTTTTTTTTTTTAATTTTTTTTTTCAACATTTATTTATTTTTGGGACAGAGAGAGACAGAGCATGAACGGGGGAGGGGCAGAGAGAGAGGGAGACACAGAATCGGAAACAGGCTCCAGGCTCTGAGCCATCAGCCCAGAGCCCGACGCGGGGCTCGAACTTGCGGACCGCGAGATCGTGACCTGGCTGAAGTCGGACGCTTAACCGACTGCGCCACCCAGGCGCCCCTGAGCATACTTTTTAATGTCAGCTTTAGCCAGCACAAAACCCACCACAGCACCAATCAAACCGCATCACTGTTCCAAGTTTTAAACTCAGGCAGTCCACACTTACTGTGACAAATATGGCAAGCACCCCCCCCCCAAAATGGGAGAGCAACCACATAAAAAGACTACTGCGTACACGCTTCTATATTTACCAAAAAAACAAAACAAAAACAAAAACAAAAACCCTTTGTCGAATATTCTGACAGAAAATGCTACGTAAAACAATAGGAAAACCTGCCCTTCAGGGAGAGTATCAAACGATTTAAAACCTGCTTGCACAGCTACTTGTATGAATATAAGCACAAATGGGATAAAAAAAAAGGCCATGATGGTAAACTTATTGGAAAATACGTGCCATCACGGGGCCCCTGGGTGGCTCAGTCGGTGAGGCGTCCGACTTCGGCTCGGGTCACGATCTCACAGTTCATGGGTTCGAGCCCCATGTAAGGCTCTGTGCTGACAGCTCGGAGCCTGGAGCCCGCTTCGGATTCTGTGTCCCCCTCACCCGCCGCCCCCCCCCCCCCCCCGCTCAAGCTCTGTCTTGCCCTCTCGAAAAACGAATCAATATTTAAAAAAGAGAAAATTCGTGTCATCACATAATCTCCTCTACGGACTGAGTTTCGGAAATCTTGGGGCACATCTTCACCACGAAGGTGGGGGCGGGGATTAGGAAGCTTCTGGGCCACTGGCTGCCATGCTGCTGAACCCTGAGGGTAGAACCTAGCATTTAGAGGTGACTCAGAACTTCAGAGTACCGGTAACGCTGTGCAGGAAACCGCATCTCATTTTCATGTTAGCTCCCTAAAACTGCCAAGACTGATGTGCCCCGAATGCCGGGGGGGGGGGGGCGGGAAGGAGGGGAGGTCTGAACCCAATCTAGTCCAGAAGTGGTCCAAGCACATCTGGAATTCTTACATCTCTTTACTATTATTATTCCGCCCCTGTTTGCTTGCTCCTTTGGCACGTTTTGATGGCACACGGCCACCAAAACAACGCTACCATCCGGCGGCTTGTGAAACCACGGCCTCTGTGTGTCCACACCCGGGGCGGGGGAGCCCCAAGAGGCGAAGCCCTTACCTCTCCGAAAGCAAGAACTGTCAGTGGTGCGTGCAAATGGATGAGCATCGCCAGAATGCATTCTAGATCCTGAAAAACAAACACAGCCACAACAAAAACCCTCCCTCGATGTCGAAGCTCCGCGAGTCTCACTAAGGCTCCCGAGGTTCCAAATCTGGAGAGAAGGTGGACCCAGAGAGATCCCAAGCCACGTAAGATAAAATGCTGCACTGCACGCCCTCCGTGTGAACAGGAGTCAGAGCGAGGCATGAACTGAGCAAAACCGCCTATCCCCGTTTCTGGTGAGCTCTACTCTCGAGGTTAATTACTGGCTTAAAGAAAGTCTCATGCCCAGACCAGAGACACTAGCAGTTAAAGCATTTCCTGAGCCTATTATGTGAAATTTAAAAACTGTTAGCTTCAAATTCCCTCGTGGCACACGGATGCTTTGACTTATTGACAGCCGTACTGGGAGCGGAACTTTTTGTTTGAGCCAATAATTCTAGTTGGGAATAGAGGAATGCAAGGAAAACGCGAGGAGTTCACTAGATGGCCTCCCTTCTTGGGAAGGATATTAGGAATGCAGACGTAGTAAACAGCGTTAACAAACCCACCTAATTTTATCCACCTTGTACTCCTCAAAGTCGTAGGCGTTAATGTACCTTGCGTATCATAGCCCTAAGAAGTAGGTATCTGGGTCTGCGGGTCAGCACCGTTCCTCTTTGCTACGTCTACTACTGTGGCATGAAATTGAAGAAAACCGGAAGGCGAGACTTCCCGGCGGCATTGTCCAAACGTGGGAGGTGGACTCTGGCATACCTTAAAGCTTTGGTTGGCCGAATCCACCAGAACCCGCTTGTGTTATGCAAGCGGAGTCGCACGCTTACAAGACTTTTAAAGCACTTCACCTTCCATCATTTCTTGATGTAACTGAAAACCACTTCTCCGCCGTATTCGATTTTACCATCCCAGGACATACAAACATGGTCTTAATGGGATCTGCCGAAGAGCGTGGTGCTCACCTTCTAATATACGTTGTTCAACGCAACTGGTAAATTCCCATAAGGAGGCACCCTCCTCAACCCACCCCCATCCCCAAGGACATTCAAATTGTTTCCCTATATGGCATTTTCTTACAGTGAGTTCTGGACTAAAAATAGCATCGCCAGCCTGCAGAAGTTGGGGAGGAACAGTTTATGCCAATCCTTGCCGTGGTAGATCAACTATTAACAATCAGGGCTCCGAACGCATGATGGAAGACTGCAGACTCCAGCCATCCTAACGGATCAACGTGATCACTGTTTGGGGTGCCTAGTACCTTGCGGATGGATGTTCTGCAGAGCTCTGGCAATTGATAGGTTGACAAAGCTCCTAAACTATCTCCCGCCTCCGGTTCTCTGGGGGTTGACACATGTGACTGGGCTGAGCCCAAGAGTGCTGGGGTCGGGGGTGGGGGTGGTTCAGGAGATCTCTGCTTTAAACGTTATGATATAGTAAAGAAGCTCTCAGCGTCCAGATCTTCTATAGGCTCTCCCTCAACTTCTTCAGTGCAAAGAGGCTCTTTCATTAGCCCTTGTTTTGCAGATAAATACTTGCTACGACCTTCCTGAGAATCCTTTCCCCAGACAAACAACCAAAACACTTTTGTTGTTGTAGCCTTGCTGATTTTGTGGCCGGATTATAGCAATGGATTTGTCACGCACGGGCTTTTTTGTTATAATGTTTGATAGATGTAACGGAGTTTTTACCAGTTGGAATCTCTTGTCCGAAGGCTGTCACTGTCATTTTCTGGTGTCTCGTCAATTATGAAAGTATTACAGGATGATTCATATCCCCCCCCCCACCGGCAACCGCTAAGCTTTTTTTCATCCTCCGTATTACCGCTAAGTTGTTAATACCTTGGGGTCGTTATTTACGTTTGATTTTTCCAACTATCTATAATGATTGTTTTTCCTTGGGTAAGAACGGACATCATCTCCAAGTTCGGCTACACCTGTTAGATGCTGAGCCAGAATCCCCCTCCACATCTGGGGCCCTTACGGAAGGGGGTGTTCAATATTATGGCTACTGGCTGTCTGCAAAATCCGTCCAAGGAATCAGCGGACTTTCCTAGCAGCTCCACTTCCGGGACTGTCAAAAGCAGTTAGCATCAGAGTATCTGATGAATAACTGAATCAGAATTTTAGCACAGATGTGTTATCTATTCACGCATTCAGCCTGGGTAAAACACATTAAATGTATTAGTCAGGGGCTTGCCAGTTATTAACCTGGGTTACAGCTATTATAACGATCAGAGGAATGCTCTCATGTAAAGTTTCTCTATTGGGAAGTCGCTGCTGCCTTCAAATTTTTTTTCTTGCGTGTCAGTAATTCACTTTCTTATGTAATCTGGAAATGTTAACACTTGAGCGGATCCATGAAGGTTATATAATTGGGCGCTTTAACTTACTTTAAATATTTAAGAGGCCTGGCACAAATAATATGATTTGTCTTTTTTTTTTTAATTATTATACACGTTTATTAATCAGTTTAATAAATACTTGCCCAAAAGGTAATTTTTGGGAGACACTGCTCTCTAAGTGGGGGTGGAGAAAAATCACAGCTACTACTTAACGAGTAGAGAGTTTGGTAGGTAAACTATTTTAAGACACGGCTTTCGGGGAAAGGGCAATAAGAAAAAAGGCCTCGATGGGCTGTTTTCTCTATCAGATTGTGGATTCAAATTACATAAATAAGAAGGGAGGGACCAACAGCATTGTCTGCACCAAGACATGAGACTCACTAGATACTTACACAAAATGTAGCTAAGAGATCTCGTCTGCTCTGTTCTATAAAGCTAGTAAGCATTACCAAATATGTTGCTAGGGCAATCTCCAAAGGTATTACATGTTCAGCGTAGGATATATATTTAAAACAGATTTATTCTGGGAATTCCAAAATAACTAGTCCCGTAATAGCAACAGAGTAATGAACAGAAGACTGGTTTCTTCCATTTGTCTTTGTATATGCGTGCTGTGTTTGCGCACATTACGTGTGCGCGTGCACGCGCATGCAAGAATTGCCCCCCTACATCTGGCTTCATTTGCTAAAATTCTCCTTCCTTGTTCTTGCCAATTATTTTATTCTTTAGTTCCAAGAGACTGGCTTTTTCCCTACAAATGTGAATTTAGCTTCTGACTTAAAGCCATGAGACGCTCTTTTAAATATGTGCCCCATGACCTCTCATTTGAATGTTTTTTCAACTTGGCCTCAAAAACAGAATACGGGGCCAATCTTGCTCTATTTAGCTCCAACTTCAATTGTCTCTTTGATTTCTGAGAAAGTGCCATCCTCGGTCATTCTTCCACCTAAGAAACTATACCTTCACCCTGAGTAATTTGCCAGTTTGGGCTATGTTTTCACGGAGACCATACGGAGAAGGCACTTGACTGTGAGGTTACAAACAACCAGATTTATCTAATTTCATAGTCAAACACTGCCAAGCTATATTTTCTCTCACATTTGAATGAAACTTCCATGAAATGGAAAGGGAGCTAAACGTGAAATAATCTGGGACTTGGGAAATGTATTTTGGGTTTGGAAATTATGCTGATTCACTGGTGTTCTGAAGGATTCTCGAAGTGAATACAGCTCCCTCGGCATATTTTTCAATACAACAATTATAATGACTTCTACCTCAATAGCACCGACACTGGAAGCCTCTTTAAAACATAAAATTGAGCTCCTTGAGCTAGCAGGGCCATTCATTAACAAAGAAAATGTGCCTGTCTTCTCTGCTTTTCTCTCTGTAAAATAATTTCATTTTCTTCCTAGTCCATTCTTAGTGATATCACCCAGAAATATGTTTGTATGTGTATAACTGCCCTTGCCATTCCCTTCGTCTGAAACAGAAATGCCCATCAAAAATGTTCAATTCCACAGCCACTTGAAACAAAAAGTCTGTCAGATGCAGGCACCAAAATTGAGAAGCTAAGTTTTCACAGTCAACCCTTTCCTAGTTTTATGTGAAACGAATCAAATTCAACAATTTGCAAATTCACTGAAGTATACAGAGAAGCTAAAGCTATAATTAGATGTTAGAATTTGTGCCTACTGCTTTTGTAGGGTTATTATATATATGATGGCTACTGGCTATATGCAAAATCCATCCCAGAAATCAATTTTGATTTAATAATGATCATGTTCTTCTATATTGGATATGAGAGGGCTGATATTTATTTTAAATCTATTTCCTTTTATAACTGAGTCAATCCCACTTCCCTCAACAGCTGTAATGTTTAAACCACTGCCCTCCATCTAATTCTAATTAAATTTATAAGCCTCTATGACAATAACCCTAGAAGTTAAATTGTGTGGACTTGCTGATATACAGATTTAACATAACTGGAACATTTTTGTAAGTTACAGATGTTTGCTCAGAGGACATTCATCACACTGAATTGATCCATGAGTTCATCTAAACTTTAACATCCTTTCTATATAAGAATATGGGCTACACCTGAGAAGTCGTAGCACTGAAAATTAGGCCTTAAATTGTGGCATCAGAGAAACAGAACAAATCTGCACAAGCGTACTGAGCATCTGAGGCCTTTTTAACATAAACGAACCCCCGCCCCCCACAGCCTGAAGTTAAAACACGTGTCAGAGCTGATTTTAATTCACCCAGACAATACAAACTAACCTTCCAGTAAATAATGGTATTTAAGCCCAGGGACTAGGATGCTAAACCCAGAAAATCCTTTGCTGCTGGATCCTCTTTTTTTATGTTTCCTCACTTTGGGAAAAACATGTTCATTTTTCTCTACCTCAGTTTAGCCAGTGGTAAACTTATATGGCATGCCTAAGAATCAATGGTCATTTCTCAAATTTTTGATGAATTATTTTTCTACAGAGGTTTGGGATTCCTGAAAATATAATGTCAAAAACTGGGCTAACTTTCAGGAGCAGGCTATTTACTCCATGCCTTTCCCAATGGATTGTTTACTGTTGCAAAAGAAAAAAAAAAAAAATAACAGCAAGAACTATATGGTTGGAAAATCAGGCAACATCTTGACCGGACCATCAAAATGAACATCTGTGATGGGAGAAGAAACTTGGTGAATTTAAGGTACGTGGAAAGAATCCAGCAGAGAAGGGAAATCTGTCCTCATACTTCAGATTCCAAGACTGGGCCCCTGACCCTCAGAGAGACCTGCTTTTGGATCTCGCGTCTCATTTGCTGTGGCAGTCCCAGGACCCCAGGACAGGGCAGTAAAATCACTCCTGTAAGTCCTCTCTAGAAATACACAGACGGAAAAGGTTTACTCGTCAAAGGATTTCTACTTGCGTCCACACGTTAGCAACCCCGACCCCAACGACACCTCAAGCGACAACCAAGCGCTCTGGAAATGGAAAACTAGCATGGACGAGAGGTAAGGAATCAGGCAGGTAAAAAGGCTGCTACGGGGTTCTGAAATGTTCCAAAATCAAAACAAAAGGCTTTGGGTTTAGCTTTGACTTTGTGTTATCCCGTTTCTAATACCTGTTCTTACTCCTCTCTTAAAATAGATGCTAGGACATTAATGATACTTTCATTTAAGACTCTTGATTTTCTGTAGTTAATGTTTATTTCAACCGGCTCTGCAATATGGATTACAAACAGATTTATGCTATTAAATATTCATGCTATGAAGTTTTGAGGAACTCTCAAAAGCTTGCGTACAACTCATTATTATTGGCAAAGAAAAACCAAAGGTATGAACAAAGTTTTCTATGCACAATGAATAATGATTTCCTTACAGTTGCGGAAAGACTTCGTTCTATCATCGACAAAAGTAAATACGTTATGAAATAATGGCTAATTATGATTCTCTGTGCCACAGATGGTTTCTCCCTGCCACTTGAGCCTACATCAAGTCTGTCCCCCGTGGCAACAAGAAAAAAAAAAGGAGGGGGGAGGGCACAGTGCAAGAATCCCGAGATTAATCATGGAAAACAAATGACTATCTCTGAACCAATAACGACGTGGCAGTATTGTTTCTTCATTTGGTGGACTGAAGGGGTGGGGGGAGAAACAGTAAAAATGTAGAAGTGAATTTCAAAGAAATTGAGGGATGTACAAGCAGAAATGCGAAAGAAGATAGAAAAGAGGAAGGAAGAAACGGCTCCCAGGGATCAGCATCTTCCTTCACCTCAAGAAACAGTCCTTCCGAAAGGTGAAGTCAATCTGCTTGTAAGAGCAGAAGACGACGACCAGCGTCAGAAATTTCAAACCAATAAAGGACAAAGGGCACAGGAGTTCACGGTTTCTGACTTCATGGCGGGGGTGGGGGTGGTTCTCAGCAATCCTTTTTCTCGGCCCCAGATCGGCGGTTTTCAACCCAGGCTACCCGCTAGCATCAGAAGGCGATTCTAATAGGTAGCTAAGTTGAGAACCGCCGTCTGAACTAGGCGTCAGCAAACTTTTTTTCGGTAAAGGGTAAGACAGCAAATAACGGAGGCTTCGCGGGGCCCTGAGGGCTCCGTCGCAACTGTTCAACTCTGCGGGTTCTGCCACAAAAGCAGTCGCAGACAAGAAGTAAATGAATGGGGTGGGGCTGTGTTCCGATGAAACTTATTTGCCAAAACGGGTGATGGGCTAGATTTGGCCCTCGAGCTGTAATTTACCAGGCCCTGGTCGGCCGGCTAACCCTTTCCCAAACAGCTCTTTCAAATCTCCACGGACGCCACCCCAATGCCTCTGATTTTCAGCAGGGGACCTCTCGGCCTACTTCTCCGGAAAAATACAGGTCTTTCGGCTGGAAATCGCTCAACTTTCTTGTCCGTAACCTGCAGACTTGGTACGCCTAGGTCTCCGTCTGTCCTCATCCCGGCCTTGTATCGTAGAAGCAGCATCCCTCTTCTCAAGGTGAATCTCAACACTCCATTCCATCAGTCTCCTCAACTCCTGTCCTCAACTCAAGTCCCCTCTTAGCTTTTGTAATACCACGATCATCTGTCACAATGAGTTCCTTCTCTGCTGCTGGCCACTTACGTGATGGTATGCCCCAATATTATTTGACAAACCCTCTTTTCTTCTTATGCTACACATTCTCTCAACTATTCTCGTGGCATCAACCACCACCTACGTGTGAGAACGCCCACGTTTTTTATCTCTAGCTCCCATCTTCTCAGACTCTACGTTCGGATTTTCAAGGACCTGTAGCGATCTATACCCTGGTATCTTCCTCCCAGTTCCGCCTTTTCCTTTGGTCTCCATCTTGGTTAACAGCTTCACCATCAAACCAGTTGCCAAAGGTAGAATTCTCCCTTCCCCCCGGGGCCCCTGATAACCCACCATTGTGCAACTTATAAAAAGCATCTCTACCTGAAGCTACTTTACTTTTGACCATATGTGGTGGTCGCGCTTTGCCTCCAAATCCAGACGATTCTGCCTCTAAAACAGCTCATGAAGACTGCATGTCCTTTTAGCCAGTGCAGATGGCTTAAGGCAGACCCTTGTCATGCCTCACCAAGATTATTTTCGATAACGTCCTAATAGGTTAAACAATAACTTTTTTGATGTCTATTTATTTTTGAGACGATGCGAGAGACAGAGTGCAAGCAGCGGAGGGGCAGACAGAGGGAGACACAGAATCCGAAGCGGGCTCCAGGCTCCGAGCTGTCAGCCCAGAGCCCGACGCGGGGCTCGAACTCACGAGCCGTGAGATCATGACTTGAGTGGAAGCAGGACGCTTAACCGACTGAGCCACCCAGGCGCCCCGGGGCACCATACTTTAAATGATGATGAAATGGAGCGCTGAGGATGTTAGTCAACGTGCTAAAGGGAGTCCACACCATAGTCCATGAGGAGCAATGAGAAGAACTGGGAAACTTATCCTGGAGAAGATTCAGATTCTTTCCTGGAGCAGAGGAGTTAGATCTCTTTCCCTGTACGAACTCCAGGATTATCAATCAGACAGCTTTCCTCCTTGACGAAAGCATAGATTCTTTTCCTTAATAGGAAATGCTTAACTTAAGGTTGCTTTGCCTTCATGGGAAATCCATACAGAGTGTCTCACATTTTGTTCTCAGCTTGCCCATCATGGAAAGGAAGCCCATGGATCTACAAGGCTGATTCCTCCCGGGAAGTCTTCTTTAGAAAGGAGCTCATGTTGGCATTTACTGATCTGCTAAAATAAGTCAATCTGAATGGTAGGCTATGCATTTTTGACCTCAGTTCCCTAAATGTAATACTGAATGCCCTGAT
>NW_024420501.1:2380980-2390355 GCF_014898765.1 Herpailurus yagouaroundi
GGGGGGACCTGCCATATTACCTAACGTACGTGACTTTGTCTTTAACTTAAATGTTATTTCCAAAATTAAAAAAAAAAAAAAAAAAGCAATTAACTGCTGCAAGATTTAAAAAAAAATTCACCCTTCTGGATTCCTGACCAGTCATTATTGCCTAATAATTATTTCCTACGCCATCTGGTATTTACCTTCTCAAAAGTACTCCTCGGATAGACTCCATTTCCTTCCCATGCCTGCACAGTAGTTTCAGAAAACAGTCATTTATTTTATTAACGACCTACCTTGGTATCTGGCCCTGTCGAGGTAGTCTGTGGATCTAAACGAGGTTAATTAAAATCCTTCTTTATTAAATTCCCTTACCTTAACGCACAAATCTGAAGAACAAATCCCCTTTCCTATCGTTTGCAGGAATAGCAGTGTATTAACTGGTGACACACGTCATGAATAGTACAATAAATCCGAGTTTATCATTTGTAAAAATAATAACACCCCTGCACTTATCAAACATGACAGCTGAAATGGCCTGACAGGAATGCTGATAGTGACCAGGGTTGGAGGATTATTATGCCACAATAGAATAATATTCTGTTGTAATATGAAACAAACTACCCGGTTTGCCAAATGAACGGGTCCTTTGTGGTCTTACTCGTCTCTCACCTCTTTCCCATCTTGGCCTCTGAAAACACAGAGTTATGACACGGTCTCCACCACGTCTCCCAACAGCCTTATTACACGCCTGGCTTTGCAATAAATCCAGGGAATGGCCGAGAGCAAAAAAGTACCACTTTGGTGCTTAGAGGAATACATTTCTCTAATCGTGGGGATAGCCTCCTTCGAGGCCATGTAGTGGGAGGTTGGGCAAGCACTTTTCTCCATTTTCAACATCCTAGCCTTTTCTTAAGACACAGGAAATTCAAAACGAAGACTACAGAGAATTCACGTATTAAGTGGTCTCCTACGACCTGTAACTCGACCTACCGATAAGACAGAAATCCTAACCCTGGTAACTGCACCACCTCTGCCTATATCTACATGTTAAACGTTTTTAAAAAGCTTAATTCGGCCTCATATTCCTAAGCTGAAGTCTTGTCTACGTTATTTACACATTTCTTGGGAGCAGCAGGTATTTGTACACACAGAGAGGCCGAAACGTGCTTGATGGAAAAACAGACAACAAATGTGCCCCCAACTGAACTTCAGATAAGAGAGCAACTTCCAGAACTGTCCTGTATGTCCTAGAGTTAACTGGAGGAAGAGCTCGCCTTGAGTTCTTTAGGGTAAAGCTGGATCAAGAGATGTTGAACTGACTTACAGAAATGGCTTTGCTCCCCGCAGGTGCAATGCAAGACAGCCAGCCAGAGCGTTCTATTATACGCCACATAAAATAATAACTCAGGCGTCATCATGTGCGAAAATGTTTCGTGGATCTCTGATGTTAACCCAACATTGTTAGCTGCAAATAGTTAACTAGCAATAGACAGAATTTTCACAGGAAGTTCATCTGTCCTTTCAAAGGAGACATTTCCATCAAGAACATTCTTCCTCATATCCCAGAAATCTGCAACGGTTACACATATGTAGCATATTTTAGTTCACATCAGATGAAAACCGGAATAGTCCAAACACGAACACAGTGAAAGTCCTACCGAGGTGTACAGGTATCCCTCGCTGTTCATTGCCAAATACAGCTTAGTTTGAACTCCTTGAATAGCCACCACTCGAAGACCCACAGGGATGAGGTTAAACAGAGCTGAAATAAACAAAGAATGTGAAAACAAGGTCATCATTCGGAATTCCACAGCTTTTCAAGGTTTCCAGCAGGTCTGGCCCTCTAACAGTAACGGGTGCTTGGTAAAAATAGACAGACATATACATTTACCCACAGATAGGGCCTTTAGTATTCTACCCTTGATTTCTGGTGGCAGTCACACAACTGGGACCATAGCTACATATTCTCAAACACCCTGGGGAAACTGGAAGACAATTCTATGGTTTGTATAGTGTTGGAAGTAGGGAATCCTGATGCTTTTGAAGCGATACGCTTCCAGGAATCGGTCTATACACTAAAGAGCTCTATCCTCAACGAACTATTTTAAACCACTCTCCTAGACGACTGCTGAAATTCACAGACATGGTTATGATCTACCAGTTGGGGAGAGATTCCTAGAATCTTAGAAAAGATACCAGTGCAACTCCCTCATCTAAATTATCTGTATTATTTCCAATGGAACAACCCCAAAATGAATCCAGGCCTTGGAAGAAAAAAAAAAAAGGCATTTTGTAGTCTTAGGGTCCCAGAGTAGTATTTCTTAAAGAACCAACATGTTCCAAGACAGGGTTGAGGAGGGTGGTGGGTATGCCCAGCTTTTCGTCTCTAGGAGCAAAGGTGAAAGGAATACAAACAATGAAGTCGAGAGGTTTGTTTGTTTATTTAGCAAAATAGTTGTAAGGCGGCAGCCCGCTGGTACCAAAGAGGCCTCCGTTTCTCCATTTGAAGGTTTGAGTGCGTGAAACTTACACCCATGCTCTCCCCACAATTACACACCACTCACTGGAGAAAACCGGTGGGCGTCCTCCCCCTACCAGCTGTCTACTCCCTCCTACGCCGTGAATAAAAATAAAACAGTACATTTTTAAAACGTAGTGCCTGCCACACACATCTTTTGAAGCCAGCCTGTGCACCTTTCTCTCAAGAGTCCTAGACCAACGTTGATGATTTTTGCCTTGGTGTGTAAGTTCATGGAGGATGATGGATCAGTCTGCTATCATCTCTCTGAACAAGAGTGTAAAAGAGTCCCCACATGGGTAAGAGCAGACTTTCTGAGACCTCTTACCTTGATGTATGTTAAGTGTGTGTGTGTGTGTGTGTGTGTGTGAGTGAATAACATATATATGTGTTATATATATATATGTTATATATATGTCTATAGGTGGGGTAATATAGATGAGAAACATTAATGAAGAACTAAATATTCCTTGGGGAGCCTACAATGTATATTTCCCTTAAAATCAGGGTGTTAGCAAAGAGGAGCAGGACATCGTACGGTTCAAAATCCAAGTGCTCCTACCACATGCTACCGATGGCATCCCATTCAATGCTCATCATATTAAAAGCTGTGCCCTTCTGTTATGTGAGGTAAAGGAAAGTAATTGCACAGATTGCAAGCCAGGATCTCAAGCTATCTTTGACAGTGCAATGCATAGGAAAGAAGTCTGATACCTTTGAGTATGTCATGTATATATCTCCTTCTGTTGATGATGCCTCGCTCACAGCAGGTGCTCAACACACATTTGTGGACTGACAGCAATGTGTATGGTGAAAACGTGACAAGGCTGTATTTCTGGAATGTGAGAGATCATCACATTCCCATTTTGTGGAGGTTCATAGTTGAAAGATTCTGAGTTCTAAAAAACCAAACACAAACTTCCATATGGGTTTGGTATAAAAGCCATACCACTACGTACTATCAGACAAATGGAATACCAGCCTGGGTCTGAATCGTAGCTTAGTCATGCTAATAAGGGACAGGGAATGACAGATGAAATTCAGGATTCTTTCTGGAACTTCATTGTTTACAACATTTGGAACCTCTTTAGTTCTCTTAATGCAGCTTATAACAAGCAAAAAAAAAAAAAAAAAAGCGAAAACGATTTGCTTTTCACCATGTGCCTCAACTACTCGCTGGTGTGGGTTTTAATGAGCAAGAAAATGCTTCAATTCCAAACATCACAGAGCAGTAAGTGGAAGAGTAGCAAAGACCATCAGCAATCCATGCCCAGGATTATCTATTCTTGAATAATGGTATTAACAATATAGTAGAACATGAATTTTTCACTATGTACCATAAATTTCTATGAAACCCGATTCAAAATAAAAACTCAGCACTCTAAAACACAAATATTGAAGAAAGCAGCAGCAGACAGCGGCTCGTCTAACTAGTCTGGTCTTTAGACATTCATGGTAGATAACAAACTGGGTTGGCTGAAAGTCTAAAGGGTTGTCAGCCTTTCCAAATAAAAATGCAAAGAGGGGCGCCTGGGTGGCTCAGTCAGTGGAGCGTCCGACTTCGACGCAGGTCATGATCTCACGGTTCACGGGTTCAAGCCCCACCTCGGGCTCTGTGCTGACAGCTCAGAGCTTAGCCTGCTTCCGATTCTGTGTCTCCCTCTCTCTCTCTCTCTCTCAAAAATAAACATTAAAAAAATTTTTTTTAAATGCAAAGAAATTATATCAAGGGTAAGCTTGGGCAGAATCACTATTTTCCTATGTGCCTGTGTTTCTTTAAATCTGGAGTACTTTCTCATGGACAGAAGAGATTACTTCAATTAGAATGAAAATATTCTAAATAGAAGAAGAAATCGACTGATTTCATTTGTGTATCTAAAACACATTCATTAAGTACCTAAAATCTCGTTTCCATTTCCAACAAGGTTTTGAATAAGCTTTTTTTTCTTTTAAAGTTTATTTACTTTGAGAGAGAGGAAGAGAGAGTGCTTTCAGGGAAGGGGCAGAGACAGAGGGGGAGAGAGAGAATCCCAAGCAGGTTCCTTGCTGTCAGCACAGAGCTGGACGTGGGGCTCCATCCTATGAACCCGCAAGATCATGACCTGAGCTGAAATCAAGAGTCGGATGCTTAACTGACCGGGCCACCCAGGCGCCCTTGAATAAACTTTTAACAAATAATGAGGCTTTTGTTTCTTGTTTGTTCTCTGCTGTGTCTACATAAAAACAAACTCCTTCTACCTTGAAGGGACCATTTTCTCAGAGATGTGCACAAGTTGGCACTTAATGTTTACTGAATAGGACACTGAGGTCATCCTTCTTCATTAGTTGGGCTAAGGTCAACTTCTCAAAGGGAGCAATTAATCAAAGTACATCTTAATGTAGATTGGGAAGACCCGACACCTTGAACTGGGAACACTCCCGGACATTTAAAGGGAAAGTTGCCTATTCTTTTAAAATAGCCCTCAATGGGGCGCCTGGGTGGCGCAGTCGGTTAAGCGTCCGACTTCAGCCAGGTCACGATCTCACGGTCCGTGAGTTCGAGCCCCGCGTCGGGCTCTGGGCTGATGGCTCAGAGCCTGGAGCCCGTTTCAGATTCTGTGTCTCCCTCTCTCTCTGCCCCTCCCCCGTTCATGCTCTGTCTCTCTCTGTCCCAAAAATAAATAAACGTTGAAAAAATAAAATAAAATAGCCCTCATTGCACCCAAGGCAGATGATAAAACTCCTGCCATGAAATGTCTATCATCTTTTCCTTTTCAGGGGGAAATACATAATTTACAATGGCTGATATGCTCATGATGAGATTTTATTGAACTGACATTTACCACTGCAATAAATCTAAGGTCAGCTTAAATGTATTATACCAAACACATGTTTTTAGGCATCGATATATCTGGGTAAACGTGAACTAATTCGTTTTATCATGCTTTTGTTTACCACATCAGGACTAAAAGGTCGTAAAATCGATTTGAACTAAATGTGAAAAAATGATGCGAGGTGCTAAAAAATAAGAAAAATACAAACGCAATTCCAGGAATACACATTAAGGAAATACTATATAAACAAAGGAGTTACAGGTGAATAAGAAACCAACTGTAGTCTTGTTCTACTCATTTAAAATAACTAATGAATGCCAAGAAGACTGCTTGGCTTTAGGGGGAAAAAAAAAGAACAAATGTATATGGCTGGACTTGCACTCTAACGATGATCATTTTAATAATCATTTCAATCATGAAACATTCCTGTTTCATGATGACTCGTGCCCTCCAATATCCTCAGTTGGGAAGATGACCTAGTCCCCCCGGCTTCTGGTCACACTTGGCATCCGGGGTAGGGTCAAGCCCCACAGACTCGGAATCTCTTCTGAGATGCTTTCCACTTGTAGGCTTCATGCTGTGGTAATACTTACCACTATCGTTTGACTTACCTCTCATTACTACATTCTGCCTAAACACAGATTCTGGTTCTCAGGCCCACACTCTTTCAAGGTCTTACAATATCATTAGCACACAGAAATGCCATTCGTATCAGAGGCATAAGACAACTGAAGGCAGGAGCTGTGAACACGTAGGAATTGACGAGTAAAACCTACTCCATGATCTAAAGCCTGTGTGTAGGTAGATGATGTATGTGTACGAAGGTATATGAATATACGTGTGCACGTATATGTGTCTATACGTTTCTTAACATGGCCACATACCGTATGATCTCGACACGTTTGACATACTGCTGTTTACAAAACACAACAAACGAACTAATTTTTCCTTTTCAAGCGACACGTGTGAACGCTAGCTCCCAAATCACTTTTTCTCCGATTGTAACCTGGAGAAAAGGTCAGAAGTAGAAGTGGGAAAACTTGACGGGGTGGGGCTCATTAGCAGCTAATCAGAACTTCCTTTCGATAATGCCCAAAGGATCTATTCTGCCGAGGCGCTTTGAAAACCAGACCAATGCACACCCTTCCAATTCCTTCCCTAAGAGCTGATTCTACATAAAACTTACGGGAATGTTTTACTACTGATCCCTGCGTACGAACGTCTGTATTCTGTATATGATTACGGTAAAACCTTCTAGTTACACTTGACTCATTTTTTCAAGCAGAAGAGTAGGCACAAAAGATCGTCTAGGATACTCACTGTAGAACAGCGGTAACACAGCATTTTGCAAGAACAGTGAGAACCATTTAGTGTGGATGTTTTTCATCCTAGGTATCACCAGGGCTTTCTTCAAGGGTAATTAAAGGTGACTTCCTCTTGAGGTCATAGCTTGGCCATCAGCCCGGGGAGCATTCTTAAAAGGTGAGAAACTGTCTTGACACTTTACATGGGGACCCCTGTCTATGGCCTTGCTGTCTACAGCCAAACATCTCTAAAAATGCCGCTGAGGACTTGTTACCACTCTGATCGGCTTTCCTTGGCTGCTTTCTGAGCCGACGATGGGGATGTTTCTGGGAAGTTACCAAAGCCTGAGGGAAATGCAACAGAAATGAGGGAAAACAAGAGAACGAATTGTGAGAAGTAGGTGCTTCAGCCTCACGGAATATTTCATTGGGTCTGCAAAAGTCTGCAGCATGCAAGTGAAGTGAAGAGAGGGCTTCCCTATTTGTGAGTCTGTTTCTCTTATTTCAGATAAATAAAGCACACGTCATCAAAAGGTTATGTCACGGCTTAGACTCACCTTACTTCAATCATCAGAAATAACAAAACTGACTTTAGTTTCGACGTGCTCCCTTTTGGTTAAGGTTCGCCATTATGGTCCCAGCGTGGCCTTCAGAGCACGGTAAAAAAAAAAAAAAACTCTACAAGAAATCCCTCTCCCCACCTGTGGAGGTATCTCAACTGTTAAAATCCCAATTAGACACGAAACCACTCCTCTCTCTTGGGATGAGACCAGTTCTTAAGAGTAGAGGTAACGTGCTATTTCGGGATCGGGTGTGTGGGTGAGTAAATTTTCTGTGGGGGGAAAAAAGTAATAAAAATCCAAAGGCCAGCCATAAATCTATCCAGATTACCATGGAGATGACATGTGGATTGTTCTCCAGACGGTGTCCACATCATTTGCTGCAGTTCGCCACTTTAGCCAGTTTTCACGTTCAACTGGCTTCATTCAGGTTGACCCGTATAAACACGAGTACGGGGCTGGCGGCCTTTCTGCCCTCGGGTCGGAATTTAGCAAGGGTCGTTCGTAAACAAATAAATAAGGGAAGGAAACGCGCCATGTCAGCAACGGGCTGGGGATCTACTATTTATTTCGCAGTCACTTACTGTAAGTGCTGTCCTCGTCTTTCGTGCCGTCGATGGTTCCATCTGCCTGCAGCTGCAAGTGGTAACCTTGTCGGCTGTAGAGTTTGGTGACTATACCCTTAAGCTGAGGCTCTGCAAAGAGAATGGGAATTTGCATCAATCGTTAAGTCGTGCACAGGCGGCGGGAGAGACTTGGGATCCGGGATTCTGATTTCATTCGCCGGACGTTGCTGTCAAGGGTCACGCTACAACTTTAACGAGTCCTCGGAAAGAAAACGCGCAGAGCAAACCCCCAAGTTTCCGAGGGAACGTCCAAACCGGAGAAACGGCTGCTTTCTACCTCGTGACTCGGCCAAGCCCTACAGCTTCTGACGGCGGCTGGTTTCTGACAGCAGCGTGCGCCCCGGCTTCCAGAGCGGTACTCTAGCTCGTGGAGCGTTCGGGATGGGTTGGCGAACGGCAGGCTCTGCCTTTTCACAACGTGCCCCTTTTCACGTGGAAGGAACAGGAGAAATACGAAGGTAAGTTAGAGTGGTTTGCCCACCAGGGACCAGGAACCACGCTAACAAAAAGACTTCCCTCAGAATCATCGCTATTCGAAGACGGAGGGAATGGAGTCCCCTCCGTTCTGAGAATGTTGAAAAGGCACAAATAACCTGGAAAACCCAGCTGTGATACAAGAAAAGGGGGGGGGGAGGGAAAAAAACCCCAACCGTTATTACCATACCCTATCATGTTAGTTATGCTTAGGGAAAGTGGGTGCAAAAAGGGCAGGGTTTTTGTTGGTGGGGAGGAAAGAAAATGAGTTCATACTTATCTTCACATTTAATACCAGAAATATGATCATCTAACCACACGGGTTTCTCAATGGAACTGATTTTCGGTTACGAATCACCGCAGATTAAGGAAGCACCTAATTCACCAAGAACAACCCTGCTATCCCAAATTTGCTTTGACTGAACACAGTCCCCTGCACTGAAACATTGTGTGTGTGATGATTCAGGCCACATAATCATGCTCTGCAACCGCTTCCGCCTTTCGAAAACAAGCCCAATGCACAGCCAATGCCTTAAAAACTTCGAGCAAACAGAAAATGGATGTCTGCGTTTCCATCCCATAGCGTGCGGAACACATAAACAGAGAAAGAACAAACTGATGACTAAGTCTGAAATTCTGTATTATTTGTCTCGTTAAAAGTAAGAAAGGAGCGTAAAGGATTCATTTGGTGAAGATCGGCCAAATACGCTGCATGCTCGCCTGAAGGGCTACCTTGACGCAACCTGACACTTAGAGCTGTGTGAATTCCCCCCCCTCAGCCCCGGGCACCTGAATATCGCGCTCCTCTTCTCTCACGGAATAGGTTCCAAAGGACCTACGATCTGGCTGGGAGTTTAAATGCGCTCGTCAACCCTGCATTTTGGTCGCGAGTAACCAGTCTCACTAGTCTAGCCAGATCACCAAGCTCTCTGCCACAAGGTTCTAGGAATCCACTCCCCCCTTCCCCAGCAAATATTTCAAAGGTGCACCACAAGTCAAGTCTGGGCCGAGGAGCTCGAAAGCGAGCAAAGAAACGGAACGCCTGGATCGCTCGCCGAAGCCCACGGTCCTGGGGGGGGGGGGGGGGGGGGCAGC
>NW_024420501.1:2405355-2509455 GCF_014898765.1 Herpailurus yagouaroundi
ATGATAGAGAACAAACTGAGGGTTGATGGAGGGAGGTGGGTGGGGGATGGGCTAGATGGGTGACGGGTATTAAGGAAGGCACTTGTTATGAGGGGCGCTCGGTGTTGCACGTAAGTGACGAATCGCCGAATTTTGCTCCTGAAACCAATATTGCACTGTCTGTTAACTGACTAGAATTAATATAAAAATTTAAAAAAACAAGAAAAATAGAAGTTACTAGTTGAAAACAATTATATACATATATGTGTGTATATATACGTATATATAATTTTTACAATTTCTGTTTCGTCTTTTCTAATAGGTCTGCTATTCTTTTTGCAACGTGTTGTTCGTGCCTTATGGATTCTATTTCTTCCTTTATCTTACTGAACGTTTTGCAGGTCTCTTTGATGTTGTCTTCTGATACTACTTTTCTGGAACATGGATTACCATGTTGACTGTCGCTGCTGACTCCCCCTGCAGTGGATTATTTCTCTTGTTGCTCTGTAAACTTGACTGTGGGCTCACCTTTAGCATTAACAGTTGTCTTCTGTAGAAGCGCTACTTGAACACTGGATAGTAGAGTTATCTATGTCTACAGTTCCATGTTCTTTCTCTGCCAGCACTCGGGCATCCCACTGGAGGCAGGTCAGTTTTTTATTTTAATTTCCCGCTTTTTAGCACAAATTGAGATGTGGGGTTCCAGGTGCGCCCTAGGCCCAGAATGAACACTGTGCTTATATCTGGGATGCTAGGGGGGAGGGATGAGTGGAGGGGGGAGGGGCAGAGAGAGAATCCCAAGCAGGCTCCACACCCAGCCCAGAGTCTGACATGGGGCTCGATCTCATGACCCCGAGATCACGACTTGAGCCAAAATCAAGAATTGGATGCTCAACCGACGCAGCCACCCAGGCGCCCGGTTCTGATATTCTTGAGGGCTATGTAGTTCCAACTGTGGCACTGTGCTTTGGCTTTAAATAGGCGCTTCGTCTCTATCACCTGAAAATTTCCCTCTTTGGCTTTTGTTTTCTTTGCGTGTATTCTCCGACTTAAGGTAATATTTTATCCACTATGTCTATGTTTTTACGGAAGGATAGCGGTTTCTGCCGTACCTTAGTTCAACATAGTGACTAGAAGTGCCTATTCAACCTACTTCCACTATGACACTGAAATTGCTTTTACTGAGATGATCAATAACCTTATTGTCACATTAAGTGATTCCTTCTCAGTCATTACACAACCTTTCAGTAGCATTTGACAATTAAAAAAAAATTTTTAAACCTATTTTTTTAATGTTTCATTTATTCTTGAGAGAGAGAGAGAGACAGACAGACAGAGCATGAGCAGGGGAGGGGCAGAGCAAGAGCGGGACACAGAATCGGAAGCAGGCTCCAGGCTATGAGCCATCAGCACAGAGCCCAACACGGGGCTCGAACTTACCAGCAGTGAGATCATGACCTGAGCCGAAGTCGGAGGCTTTACTGACTGAGCCACCCAGACGCCCCAGCATTTGACCCTATTGACCATTATCTTCTTGACACTTTTCCATGGACTTCTCCCAGAGTATGTTCTGATTTTCTTCCTACCCATATTTGACCGCACCTTCTCTTGGTCTTCTTTTCGTCTTACTGACCATTTGAGCTCCTTAGGATTCTGCCCTTTGCCCTCTCATTTTCTCCCTTATTCTTCCTTTTGTAGGTATTGACTCCGCATTCATCCATTCAACAAATGTTCTTTGATCATTTGCTCTGTGCCAGTCTGAGTTGTAGGTATTCAGCAGGGAACAAGGCAGATATGATTCTGCTCACGTGGAAATTACAGTTTAAGGAAGAGTCAGATAGTAAACACTGACACATAAATATGGGCTCATAAATTGTGATCGCTGCTATAAAACAAAAGGACAGAATGCTACTCAAGAGTAATATGGAAGGGGCACCTGGGTCACTCAGTTGGTGAAGTGTCCAACTCTTGATTTCTCAGCTCAGGTCGTGATCTCACTGTTCGTGGGATCAAGCCCCACATCGGGCTCTGCTCTGGCAGTGCGGAGCCTGCTTGGGATTCTCTCTCTCCCTCTCTCTGCCCCTTCCCCAATCTCTCTCTCTCAAAATAAATAAATAAACATTAAAAAAAAAAAGAGTAACACGGAAGAAGCTACTTGAGATAGGGAGGTTGGGAAAGGCCTCTAAAAGGGGATGAATAGTGCAGGAAATGACTACCTTTTCTACTATAACAATTCTAAAAATCTCCACTGCTTTTGACGGGGTTCAGGCCATGCGACCCCAAAATATGGCCCTTGGGCATAATGAATATTTGAAACTAAAGGAGTTCGAGAAAAAGGCCAAAGCAGAAAGGTGACCTTTCCTCTTCCTTTCTCCCCTGAAACAGGCTATGAACCCTTCATGGGAGCAGCGACCTCCTCGTACCCCCCCAGGAAAAAAGCATCATATCTCCGAAGACAAAGGGACACCAAGAAGAATCCTGACAGGCCTTGCTAAGCTTCCCCTGGTTTCCCACACTTACCTTATACTCCTTGGCCTAGCATACGTCTACACGACAGCCCTTTCTTCATCAAACCCAGTGCGAAGATAACTCGGGTCTAATTGTTTCCTTGGGCCTTCATTTCATTTTGAAGGCAGTTACGTAACACTTTTCATGAAATTATTCTGCATGTTCTTTCTTGTTAATTTGTCTTTTGTCTAATTTTCAGAGCCAGCCAGGGACCCTAGGAGGGTTGAGGAAGCTCTTTCTTTCCCGACCCTTTCACGGGCTCGGACAGCTCCTCTGAGCTCCATATATGGATAGTTCCACCCCAGTGGCACTCAGGACCTCAGAATCCCGAGCCAATCCTAAACAGACCTCATCTCGCAAAACGGATTCCTCCTCTCTTATTCCATGTGGCCATTAAGTTTGTTGCTTACATCCTACCCCTTTCTGGATTCATTCACCGTCTCACCCAAGCCAGAGACTCGGGTGTTAGCCTGAATTCTTCCTTTCCCAACCTCACTTCCAAAGAGTAACCAAGTACGGCAGGTCCTACCTTCCTACGGTGTTTTCTTAATCCCTATTGTTAAAAGTTTCACCTAGGCCCATTGCCTTTCTTGCCTGAATTTTACCACAGCCTCCTCTGTGGCCTGTGATCAAACTGCTGTGCTCGCTGCGACGATTCTAACGGACAAGTCTGATCCTGCCAGGACCTGTTCACAAGTCTCAGCGGCCCTCCACTTACAAGCCCTCCGTTACCTGGCCCCGGACTGCCCTGTCACCCTTACATCCTGCCTCAGACACACCGTATTTCAGACGCGCCAAAGTACTTACCTTTCCCCAAGCACCCCCATCCAGCCCTTTAGCCGCTCCAACTACTGTACCTGTGAAAATTCTGTTCCCTCTTGCTCGGCAAACTCTTTAAGATCTATCTGTGGCATCATCTCCTCTAGGAAATCTTCCCCAACCATCCCCGAGTAAAGACACTTTCCACTTCTCTGCTCCACAGCATCCTATGTAGATAGCTACTATGGCGCCGATGAGATCTATTTCTGTCTGCCTGTCTGTCACGCAAACCAAACGGTAAGCTCCCCGAGGCAGGGACTGGGACTTCATCTTTGTATCCTCATGTGCAGACAGAGGAGGGACTCAATAAATGGCGGCTTCGTGGATAAACGAGTTGGCCAACTCGTCCTTCTCTGGTTAGAAAGCAGATCGTAGGCACCTGGAGCAAAGACACGCAGGCCAGGTCTATTTCGATAAGAGCAGGTTCATGTACAACTCATGGTCGAGTGGGGCCATGTTTTAGTTACAAACAGAACCAAATAGTTGGGTCATTGAACTAGAAGCAGGGGGACCTACTGCATCCTGGAGAAAGGGAAAGTTACATCAGGTTAGTCATTAGATTGGCCCCTAGTTTCGTCAGTAAAATAATTCCTTAGAGGTCTACAGCACTTTAAGGTTTGACAGGACCCTCTCATAGCCATTGTCTTCTGTGATTTGCAGGAGAACCAGTGAGGTAGCCAGAGAAGGTTTCACCTGCACACAGTTTACAGATAAGAAAACTGTTTTTCACCAACAGCTCATGGTTTGCCTCCCATCACACGACGAATTTCTGTACCGATCAGTTTATCCCCTACCTCATTCCAAAGAAGGATTGTGGCTGCTTACAAAAAGGTGTACAGGAAAATAAGGTTGGAAAGCAAGGAAGAGGGCATCGGCCTGAAGAGAGAAGAGTCAGACACTAGAGAAGGCCAGCAGGGTTTCAAGCCCAAGGTCTCATTAGGCTGCTTCCAGGAGCTTTTGAACCACTGGGTGGTGATTGGCAGGAGTTTTGTTGGCATTAAAAAAAAAAAAAAGCAGCAACTATTTTGACTTCACAAAGCAAGTGGCCTAGTATCGATCGGAATACTCTCCCATCAAATGTCAGCACCGAAAATTAAAACCTAACTTGAATCGCTGCAATTATTTTGCCTGGACTGGAAACCTACATCAAGCAACAGACAGAGGCAAGGTGAAATGAGCTGAGACCACAAAGAAAATTGGTCCGTGAAGGTTCAGGGGCCTGGGTTTGTTTTTCAGAGCCACGTATACATACAAAATATTAATTAGATCAAGAGGTGACTCGGTTTCCGAGGTAAGCGAATTCCATTTTGATCGCATCATGTTTTATAGACATCCACCTGCTCCTAGATTTTTTGATGAGAGTTTAAATAATAATGTGGCTTTACTGGGGAGCCTGTGCCTCAACCAGAATCACAGATACCATTTTCCTAAGTGTTTTACTGAAATTGAAAATGATAATGCCTGTGAAGCCTCTCCACTGCTGACATTTCCAAGACTCTTTCCCAGCACAAACAAAATTAGAAAATGGAAAATATAACCTTTCTCGCCCTGTATTTTCTTCACAAGATATAAAATTGAAAGATAGTCTCTATTGCAGAATCATGACCAACTAGCAGGAATAATAACCATGATGAGAGAGTGAGAATAATAACAACCAACACGGTTTGAGCATTTACTCTGGGCCAGGCGCTGTTTTAAACACTTTACATATATTAACTCATCCAATTCTTATGACAAACCTACGAGATAGGGACTATTATTATCCCCAGGTTATAGAGGAGGACAATGAGGTATACTGAGGTTAATAGTTCGCCTAAGGTCACACAGCTAATGAGTGGTGGAACTGGGACACTAATCTAGATAATTCTGCTGTGCACAAACATGCAAACAATCCCAAATTTATAGTTGTTTAGTCAAATACATGGATTATGTATTTTGTGGATCATTTCTGGTCTTCTATACTCATGGTTGCTTTTTTGCTGTTTAGATCATTGCCAATTAGCATTCCAGCGATAGAGGCTCGGGGAAAGTAAAGATACTACTAAACTTAGAGAAAGTTCCATGAATTTCTTCAAGAAGGGAACACTTCTTAGTTCCCCCCCCCCCGCCCCCCGATGCTCATTGCAATGATTTCTGTCATACTTTGCAACTTTCAGATCATTTCTCCACGAGTAGATAGCTAGGTCTGGTGTTGCCATAGAGATTTTGATCAATGCCACGAGCTGGGGACTCGTTCGCACATTCTGTCCATTAGCAAGGGTACTTGCTAATCCCTCCCATCCACTACCATGACTAATCTCATGACTAATCTCATGTATGGGATTCATGAAGGCTGGGAACTGATCCTCTCAGGTCATTTAACACTTCAGTTCTGTTCAGTAACAGCTTAATTAAACCTTGAGGGTGGGGGGAAAAGGTCAACAGAAAAATAAAATTATATCTTTTGGGAAATTAGCTAATGAGCAAGGGAAGTTAGAATGCACTGCTGGGAGGAAGAGGAAAGAATAGGATGATACAAAACAACACAAATGGAACGGTTCGTTCCGGGTATTCAGGAGTTGAGCACTCCAACCAACTATCATTTATGAAGAGTCTTCTCTGTGCCTGGAAGGGTGCCAGGTACTTTCGGAGGTGTTATTTCATCTTGTTTTCACAATAATCCTAGGAGGCCAGGAGAAGAGAGGGTGAGTCACAGGCTTAAATTGAGACACATCAAGGGATACTGTCCCAACAAAGCTGGACCTCCCAAGTGTGTCTGACTCTTTCCACACCACTGGAGTGGGGCCGTAGCTGGACCTTACTTCCCATCCAATATCTTGATTGTCTAGAGGACAGAAACAGGGCTGATAAAGACAAGCTGCAAGGAAACGGATTAAGGCTCAGTTTGACGAAGCCATTGCTAACAATCAGGGCTGTCCAGAAATGGATAGGATGGATTATCTTGGGAGATAATCAGTGCCCTGTGATCAGAAGTGTTCATATAGGGGCTGTGGGGTTCACAAAGACCTGGTAAACACTTATTGGACATTACAGAAGAGATTCTCAGATAAAGCGAATGATTTGAATCATTATGGACCCCTCGGTCAAAGACCCAACACAAAGGCCATCGGAGAAACATGTTGGTCATTAAAAGCTGAGTGTGTGAAACATGCTTAGAAAAAGAAACTATGCCCTTGGGTCAGTCTAAGTGTCCGACTCTTGATTTAGGCTCAGGTCATGATCTCATGGTTCATGAGATCAAGTCCCACATCGGGCTCTGCACTGACAGCATGGAGCCTACTTGGGATTTTCTCTCTCCCTCTTTCTCTGCCCCTCCCCCACTCCCACTCTCTCTTTTCTCTCAAAGTAAATAAATAAACTTCAAAAAAGAGAAAGCACCCCCTTGATAGAGTCTCAGCGGTGGCTCAAACGAGGAAAGTTGGCAAAGAGCAATTACAGGGTTCTAGGGGCTGGGGTTGGTCATAATGGTTTTTTTTTTTCTAATGTTCATTTATTTTGAGAGAGAGAGAGAGAGAGAGAGAAAACGTGTGTGCATGAGCAGGGGAGGGAGAGAGAAAGAGAGAGACAGAGAGAATCCTAAGCAGGCTCCATGCTGCCAGCACAGAGCAGGCCCCAATGCGGGGCTCAATCCCACGCACCATGAGATCATGACCTGAGCCCAAACCAAGAATCGGACCCTCAACCCATCAAGTGTTTTAAGGCAGCACTTGGTAAGTACGGTCCTTCCAAATTCAGACCAGAATTTGTAAACTAGGTGAGTTGCTAGAACGGTCAGTGGTCTCATCTTTGGGACACATGAGCTATGCAGAGCTACTGTCAAAACAGTCCGAGCTAAAAACTAAGGCACCACGAGACTGTCACAGACCAGAGGAGAGTAAGATATGATATCCTGGACGGGACCCTGGAAGGTAACAAGAGCATTAGTGGAAAAACGGGTGAAATCCGAATAAAGTCCAGGGTTTGACAGTAATAAGATGTTGACATGACAGAAAACTGGATGAAGGATATAGGAGAACTCCCTGTACTGCCTTTGCAGCTTTTCTGTAAACCCAAACTCATTCCAAAAGTGTTAAGGTTTATTAAAACATAGCGTGAGTTTCGTTCGTCTTGCCCATCACGTCTTGCTTTGGTTTCTCGCACTCGTGAGTAATGGTTCAATATGTTTTGTAACCTTGTGGTGTGGTTTGCTTCTCACCTGGATCTGGAAATCGACTCAGAGGCCTTCTGGTCAGAAAAGAGTTTTCCACTTTATCTAAACTATGGGATAGTAAGTAATGGAATCTGACGTGGTTGGAAAAGATGTGTCGAAAATAAGACCTGTTTTCCGCTCACTCTTTGGTCCCGATTTTAAATTTTTTTTTTTCAACGTTTATTTATTTTTGGGACAGAGAGAGACAGAGCATGAACGGGGGAGGGGCAGAGAGAGAGGGAGACACAGAATCGGAAACAGGCTCCAGGCTCGGAGCCATCAGCCCAGAGCCCGACGCGGGGCTCGAACTCACGGACCGCGAGATCGTGACCTGGCTGAAGTCGGACGCTTAACCGACTGCGCCACCCAGGCGCCCCAAGGTCCCGATTTTATAATTTCCTGACTTCAGGGGATGGTCCTGACACTGTCGTGTCCATCTTCTGTCACTGCTAACAGCAAAGCAACAGGTGAAGACTAGCGAAGCCCGCGATCTGGTCATTCACCAGGAGATACGGCTCTTTGAATCCAACAACCAGCGCACAAGACGTTGACACAGGTCAAGGTCAGCTCCTTTATGTGGGTCTTCCTTGTTCTTACCTAAGCTATACTGTGAGATTTCTCAGCTTTAAGACTGCCAGCACCAGGCCTTACGAATTTCAAGTCTTTACCTCTTCAGAGGAGCCAGCTTGGATGGCGTTTGTGACTGCAGCAGAGGAAATGCCATTTAGGGCAAAGAATATTGATAATATAATGGCTTCTTCCCTAACTAGGGATATTTGGCAAACATTTCCACTGATATTTACTTTTACACGCCCAGGAAGCTTGAAGCTCCTTTTCTCCTCCCTGCAAAACTATTGATATTATTAGTAATGGACAGAGCATGACTTTGCATTTGCAAAAGCAAAGACTGGGCATTGTATTAAGGTAACTTTTGTTATGGGTTTGCACATAGTAATTAGAACCAGTATTTGGGCGCGCCTGGGTGGCTCAGTCGGCTGAATGTCTGACTTCGGCTCAGGTCACGATCTCATGGGTCCGTGAGTTCGAGCCCCACATCCCGGCTCTGTGCTGACAGCCCAGAGCCTGGAGCCTGCTTTGGATTCTGTGCCTCCCTCTCTCTCTCTGCCCCTCCCCTGCTTGTGCTCTCTCTCTCTCTCTCTCTCTCTCTCTCAAAAATAAATAAACTTAATAAAACAGTATTTAGTTGTGTCCAAGGTAAATGGTCATTTCCACTTTTCAAACTATAGGCCTGAGGGGTCCCTGGCTGGCTCAGTCAGTGGAGCATACAACTATTGATCTCGGGGCCATGAGTTCGAGCCCCACATTGGGGATCGAGTTCACTGAAACACACACACACACACACACACACACACACACACACACACACGACTCTGGGCTTAATGGGCTGACGGCAACAAGAATCCTAGGTTTGAGTCTTGGTTCTCCTACTAACTAATCTTGGGACTTTAGGAAAACTCTATCTATACTTTGGGCTTCTATTTCCTCATTTATAAAATATGAGACCTATGCACACAAAACCCCTTTGAATTTAACTCATCCATAACTAACGAGAAAAGGATGGTCACGGGAGTTTATCACACAGCCATAGAATCATTTGTCCACTGCATTCAGCTATTCTGTCAAACTGAAAAAGTCAGAAGGCCCAGGAAGCCAGCGGTCCGCGCGGCAGAGTGGGTAACAGCATGGGCTCTGCAACTGGAAGACTTGATTCCATAGCATGTGAGATGTGTGACCTTAGAATGCCAAGTAACCTCTCTGTTCCTTAGTTTCCTCAACCGTAAGATGAAAATAACTATGGTACTTCTCTCCTGCGGTAATAGTGAGAACTAAATGAGTTAATGGTTATAAAGAGCTTAGCATGTACTTGGCGTAAGTACACACACAATAAACTATACTGGTCCACACGAGAGGCGGGATTTGGACCCACACAGTCTGGTTCCAGAGTCCCTGCTTTTCACACTATGCTCATTCTGCTGCCAGACGATCACAAACCTTAGCTCTAATTCTTATGACAACCCTGCAAGGAAAGTATTCTGCTTACCTCGAGCTTTACAAACGTGCACAGTGATGTTCAGAAAGACTAAGGACTTTGTCCAACCTCACAGGGCAAGGGAGGGCTACCGTCTGTCTCCACGATCTGTGTTCTGTCCACTCTACTGTGCTGCCTCTTCACAAGAATGAGATCCACGCTTTGTTTTGTTTCTTAACTTGGAGGCTTTCTAGCAGGAGGGGAAGGCAAATTTTATTCGGTGTCAAATGTGTGGGGCAGTTGGATAATTCCCACACCAACGTTGTCTCTGGGAAAGATGTATAGCCCTCTCGTTAATGAGGCACAGGAAGCAATAGCCTTCAGTGAGGCCCCCTGCCGCTGGTGCAGGTCCCACAGGCACTGGAGAGATCTGTAGATTCCTCCAACAAGGAGATTTTTCTCTTAGGTAAAGGGAAAGAGTTACTGAAGCACATAAAGAAAGCTTTCATATGAAATTCAAATCTGCGCAACCTTCCTGAGAATGAATCCTAAGTGAACAAAATAACATTTTGACTAGAGCCCATAATCACATCGCTTTTTACATGATGAAACACAATGAGACGCATGGAAGAAATAACTGTGGGGCAAATTCGCCCTATTTAGTTCTATGGGAGAACAATTCTTCTTGGTTACCCTATAAATACATAGGGTATCAGGGAGGCCAATACATTTTTTTTTGGGGGGGGTGATCTACTATGAAAATGTACCTAGTAAGACGTGAAATGAAGCCAATGATGAGTATCTCCTTGTCTTTAGATGCTTGGAAGTACAGCCCACAAAGAATGCTCCAGAAGGCATTACAGTGAACAGCAAAGAATTGGGAAAATAGGCAAGTTCTGTGATTCTTAAGCTTTTGCCATTGGGTATTACTTGCATATAACTCCTTCTTTTAATTTTGTATAAAAAAAGTCTCTCAAGCTCAACAAGGTCATACCACCACATAGGAAATGAAGACAAATGGGAAAATGTATATTTTAACTCTAACAGTAACTTTTACTCACCCAGTATTTTAATATTATATTATCCTTTCCAAAGCTGCATGTAGCAAAAACTGAAGAAAAATGTGTGAATTCATACTCTGTTGAGGAACCTTATATTCAGTAAAATATGAACACATTTATATGAAATACAAGCCTTTTATGAACAATAATCCATCATGTGGTGGCTTATTGCTTATACTTCACTCTAGGATGATACAAGTTTTGCAGCTTTCCCGTTTTGGTGCTCTGGTTTATAACTCCAGGTTCTTCAGAATTTCAGAGAGGAGTCAATCTCTCATCTCGCATTTAAATGTGGGTAGACAGAGACCATGTTTTTCTCTTCTCCCATTCCCAAATACCCCATCCCTCGAGCCATAGCCCCTTGACTCTTCAAAGACGTTTCACTGAAAATTTACCATGAAAAAACTCTGACCTCCTAATTAGAGACTGTTGAAGCAGGCCACATGGGTCCTTATGGCTTAGCGAAGCATGCACGGAATTTTGGAGTATTGCGTGCACGATGGATATTTTACTACTCTGGTGAGCTCTATTACTTCTACAATCAAAGACAGGATGGTAAAGCAAAGCTCAGAAAGCATGAATTAGAGCTCTTTTCCCGCTCTGGGCTGTGCAATGAGTAGGAGTGGTCACCTGCCATTGGGGGTGGGCAGGAAGGCTGCGGGGCACAGTGCGGGGAGGGCACAGATAATAACTGAGAGGAACCCCACGTGCCGAATGTGCTGAGAACACCAGCTAGCACCCAGTGGCCCTCTACTGCTGTGATGGGCAACAGATTGAAGAGAGAACACCCCCTCCCTCCAGGGTTCCAGGAGGTTCCACACCCATACAAGGATGGGGTTAAGGAAGGAGAACAGAGACAAATGATCCACTCGGATTGAAAGCCCCGTGAAAAGGAAAGGCATGATCCTGCTCTTAGATAAAGCGAAGCCTGTCGTGGATTAAACATAACTAAAGCAACAACGAAGCAGAGCTCCAGATCAGTCTAATAATAGATTGACCCCCGAACAAAGTACTCGTGGCCTCACAGAAGGAAAGGTATTCCCATTTTGGGATATTAATATAATTTACCTCAGTTTCTGTTCTTTTATACGGTGTGACTTTTATTCAAACAGGAGTTCTATAAACAAACAAAAGACTTACAAAAAAGGACAAAAAGAGAAAACATTCCTCGGAGATAAAGACTCAACAGAACCAATTTCAGCGATGGCCTAGGTGAGGGAATTATCAAATGGAGACTCAAATGATTCTGATAAAAACGATGCATTCGTTTGAACGGATTATCAGTCAGCTGGATAGAGCCCAGAATGGAATCTGTGACTTGCATACGCATGAATAGAAAGTATCTAAAAAGAAACAGAATGAAATAAAAGAGTCAAAAAACAAAACCAAACCAAAGCTAGAACAGAGTGGTATCTGCGAGACAACAGCAACCCATCTGATATGAGTAATCAGAGTCCCCAGAGGAGAAGAAAGAGAGAAATGAGCAGAAGTGCGTGAAAGCAATAGTGAAAGCAATACTACACTGTATGTTAACTAAGTTGAATTGAACGAAATTAAGAAAATAGTACGTGTGTGTTTATGGAGGCATCACATTGAAGACTACTGACTGTTCATAGTAAAATTAATAATAAAGTCACAAGGGGGTTTAATAGCACATACAGAAAAAAAAAAAAAAAAACATGAGAGAACGATGCCAAAGGTCGTGAATGGGATAGTTGGAAGAATAATGTTGCGAATTTCTAACCTTGTTTGCGAAGTAACAGAATATATATTCCAAATAGCAAAGATAATGATGCATATGGTAATCTTGGGAGAGTGCTAAAAACAATACAAGCAATGTAACACGAAAAAAAGATTCGAGTCACCCCCAAAATGCTAGAAAAGAGGAACAGGGGCATGCCGAGAATATTGGACAAATGGAAACCAAGTGCCAAAATGGAAGAGTTAAATGCAAACATATCAAGAATTGTGATTTAAACACAAATGGTGTAAAAACTCTAAATGAAAGGTGGAATTTGGGGACTTGGAAGGCAAGTCTCACTTATATACATACCAGAAACACACTTTAAAGGGAAAGACACAAAGAAGATGGAAAGTAGACATACTGCAAATGCTGAGGCTAACAATGATGGTGTAATATAAAAAAATATGACCCAATTTATAAAAAATATGAGCTCCTCTATGTTTATACTTCCTAATAAAAGGAGAGGGGGTAAATGCCCAGTCACCGTAGGGGGTTTCAATACCCACCTCTAAGGCATTGACAGGATATGCAGACAAAAATTCAGACTATAGACTTGAACAACACTATCCATCAATTTGACCTGATATAAATTTACGGAACACTACGCTAACCAAATAGCAGAAAACACATTCTCCTCAAGGGTACCTGGAATGTTCACCAAGTAGGCTCTAGGCTCAGCCATGATATAAGTTTAAATAAATTTCTAAGGATCAAAGTCAAAAAGAATATGTTATCTGACTGCAAAAATGTCCGGTATGAAATCAACATCAAGAATACACATAGACCATCTCCCCAAATTTGGAAATCAAATATCACACATTTTAAAAAGTCATGGGTGGGGTGCCTGGGTGGCTCAGTCGGTTGAGCGTATGACTTTGCCTTAGGTTATGATCTCACAGTGCTTGAGACTGAGCCCCGTGTCGGGCTCTGTGCTAACAGGGCGGAATCTGCTTCGGATCCATTGTCTCCCTCTCCCTGCCCCTCCCCCCTCAAAAATAAATAAACATTAAAAAATGTTAACTAAGCCATGGGTAAAAGAAAAATCCAAAAGGAAGTTAGAAAATATTTTGAATTGAATGACAATTAAAGTATGATACATAAAAAAATGAAATCAATCCAAAGCTATCTTATAGGGAAATGTATAGCTTTAAATGCCTTTACTCCAAAAAGAAGAAAGTTACAAAATAAATGTCTTCTATTTCTGCCTCACGAAACTAGAAAGTGACGAAGTCACCAAATCCCAAGTAAGTAGGAGGAACGATGTAATAAAGTGAAAAAGGGAACCAATGGCAGACAACACGTACAGATAATCAGCAAAGCCAAAGGTTGATGCTTTGAAAAAAATTAATAAAATTTGAAACCACTAGCAATACAGATCATCCAAAAGAGAGAAAACTAGAAACTTAATATAGGAAGTGGAACTGAGGACATTACTAGAGATGCTACAGACATTAAGAGGACAGTGAGACGCTGTTGTGGCCAACTCAGTAAGACAGAGAACCCAGCGCAAATAGGCCAAATGCTTGAGCAGACACAATAAAGATCTACCAATCGCCGCAAAGCACCTGAAAAACTACTCAACATCATTAGTCATCAGGCAGATGCAAATTAAGACCAAAACGTAGTATCATCACATAACACAGCAAGAATACGTGACTTGTTTAGCAGTAGGCTTAAAAAAATGAAACTTACATCAGTCTTGTGACCCAACAATTTCACTACCAGCTGCTTGTCCAAGAGAAATGAAAACATATGGCCACAAAAGTATTTGTAAAAATTGTTTATAGATTTACTCAGTGTAGCCAAAAGCTGGAAACAATTCGGGTGTGTCAATGACTGGTAAACAAGTGGAGTGACTTACGGATATAGATCCATGGGTGAATTTCAAAAACATTGCTCTGGGTGAAAGAAGCCAGACACACACACACACAAACATAATTATACTATAACGTTTCCATTTATGTGAAGTTCCAACAGAGGGAAAATGAACCGATGAGGATAGAAATAAGCTCAGCGGCTGCTTCTGGCAACAGAGGGGTGTTGACTAGGAACGGGCATATAGAGAACTTTCTGGGGTGATGAAAATAATTCTATATCTTAAACATAGATTACGTGAGTGTATGCATTTTTTCCAAACTCATCAAACTGTCTACTAACTGTATGTAAATTATACCTAAATAGCAGAAAGCTTTGAAAGGAATATACTGGTAAGGGAAGGACTGGGAGCACAGTCATTAGTGGAGAAGAATACTTCCAGGAGGATTTCTCTGAGTGACATATGTGTGGTTTTCCTGTTCCAGAATCTCATGCAGTACTTGCTAAAATGTAGATTCTCGGGTTCCAACCAAATTAGCTAGGGATATCCAATTTTAACCAGTTTCACGGAGGAAACTGATGGTACACACTAAAGTTTGGGAACAGCTGGGTTATAGAATGTTCAGTCCAGAAAGCAGAATTTTACCATATAGGACTAGTGTAGTTAGACAACACTTTAGCTAATGCTTGAAATGTGATTTTGGATATTTTCACAAGTTATGAGTCAGCTTTCATATGTCTATAAAATCAGATTATTTTATTTTATTGAGAAGAGTTGACATCATTTTTAGTTGGATGCTTGAAACTTTAAATTTTTTTAATGTCTTATTTATTCCTAAGAGAGAGAGAGAGAGAGAGAGAGAGAGAGAGAGAGAGCAGGAGCAGGTGAGCGGCAGAGTGAGAGAGGAACACAGAATCCGAAGCAGGCTCCAGGCTCCAAGCTGTCAGCACAGAGCCTGAGGCAGGGCTTGAACTCACAGAATGCGAGATCATGACCTGAGCCGAAGTCGGACGCTTAACCCACTGAGCCACCCGGGCGCCCTGGGTGCTTAAAACTTTAAAGCATCTGACACGAACTATGACTTTAACTGAATTCTAAATTTTCCTGTTATTTAGATGAATGTCAATATGTATTCACGTAAAAATGTTTAAGGCAAGTGAGTTATGTTGTATCAAAACAATAATTTTCCTTCCATTAAGCATCAAACATTCAGAGGTTTGCTATCAGAACATAAAGACACCCGCTTGGGATTGAGAGTAACCAAAGACTACCAACCTCTTCCACTGGAATTTTATTTTCACTTATTTTTTTTTTAATTTTAGAGACAGAAAGAAAGCACGAGCTGGGAGAGGGGCAGAGAGAGAATCCCAAGCAGGCTCCACGTTCAGCACTGAGCTCAACGTGGGACTCGATTCCATCAAGACCTGAGCTGAAATCAAGAGTCGGATACTCAACTGACTGAGCCACCCAGGTTCCCGGGAATTGTAAACATATAAAGATAGTGCAATCGGAACAGTAATAATCGGCCAAACGGCAAACTAATATTTGCTCAAAATCGATTCTGTGTGGGATCGTATGGCATTATATGGGCCTGTTTTAAAGACTGGCTCCAATGTTCATTAACTGGGGAACTCTGTGTCATTGTTTAACCTGTCTGGGCCTCAGTTCTCAGTTCCGTCAGTAGTAAAGTGACGAAGTATTCACCTGCTTTGCAGAGTTGTAAGAACTAGAGTTATACCCGTATGGTATTTAAGCTGGAGACTAGCCCCTAGTCGATGCTTAACAAATGGCAGTTGTTTTTACTCAGTCACGCAGTCTAACAATTAGGGTGATTATTTAAGCCTCTTTTTCTCAATGAGGAGGAACAAAGAACCTGTTGACCAAGAACAAGGGTCAGGTGGATCACATCTTTGGAGAACGAAATATTATGGGGAGGAAATATTCTGAAAGAAATTGTATGGGCTCACCTTTCCTTGTTTTTGGAGTATCAAGGTCTCTAGGACAGGGTTGTGATGTGGTTTAGGACATTCTCATTGCATATTTGTTGAATGAATGAAAGGGGGCAAAAGGAAATCTTCATAGTTTGTAGGCACTCCAGTCTACCTCAGTCGTAGTGAACTTGACTAGTTTTGTTCTCCGTCTTGGCATGCTACCGTAGCGGTGGTTAACTATGAAGTCAAGGAAGTCCCAGCACCCAAGCAATAGGGTTTTTTTTCTCCCCCCACATAAATAACACTTTTAGTTACTGCTGTTATTAGCCCTGTGATCTTGATTAGGGAGATAAAAAGAAGTGTTGACCATGAGCCTTGCCCCGCTAGGAATTTATAATCCAGTGGCGAAAATGAGCACAAAGTTTCATAAAATACGGAGTTTAGAATGAGTGTCACGATTGGTTTAGCCACCAGGTACTATGAGAGTTGTAGAGGTGAAAAACATCTTATTTGGTTGGCGGAGGGGACAGGAAAAGCATCTCAGGGGACACACACATTTAAGTCTCATGTCAGAGTGAAGCCAGTACAGGTTTTGATATAGGCAAGGAGCACGATGAACAGGGCATCTGGAGACCTTACCATACCCCATTACATAAGCGGGTATTAGAGCTGGGAAAATACCTTCTTAATCAACAATGCAGCTAGGCCTAAGCAGGACAATGAATGTTAGAAAGAAGGATGGAGTGTTTTGGCAGTCTGGAGCCCTAGTATATGCCTAAGTAACACCCATCGTGTCATGCAAGGAAAGGATCGTGGATTGTAATTCTTACTCCTTAAACACAGAATAAAGGAGCATCTGGGTGGTTCAGTCAGGTGAGCATCTGACTCTTGATTTCGGCTCAGGCCATGATCTCACGGCCATGAGATTGAGCCCCCCAGCGGACTCAGCACTGGGTGAGGAGCCTGCTTAGGACTCTCTCTCACCCTGCCCCTCCCCTGCTCTCTCTCTCTCTCTCTCTCTCAAAAAACAAAATAAAATAAAAACAGTAAAGGATGGAGTATGTTGTGAACGAGTCATTATTTGGACATTGCAGGTACATGTTGAACTAGACATAGAGAGTTGGCATGGGCAATAAAGTAAGAGTTTTGGGTCCAGGAGGCACGTGTATGCCCTCTTTAAATGTGTAAATGATCACGCCTGTTATTTACAACTCCTTTTGAATAAGGTTTTTAAAAAAACTCTATTTTAGAAGGCAATGGTGTCATATCAGATAATATGTGCTAAATCATAAAAGAAACACTAATGAGTTATTCAGAAACTTACAAAACAAAGGAGACTTAAATGTAACCATTTTCACATTCTTACAAACGAAGCATTGTTCTATTAAAACATACTTCAGGGGCGCCTGGGTGGCTCGGTCAGTTAAGCCTCTGGCTCTTGGCTTCGGCTCAGGTCATGATCTCACAGTTCGTGGGTTCGAGCCTCACGTCGGGCTCTGCACTGGCAGTGTGGAACCTGCTTGGGATTCTCTCTCTCTCTCTCTCTCTCTCTCTCTCTCTCTCTCTCTCTCCCTGTCCTTGTGCCCCTCTCCCCCTCTCAAAATAAATAAACTTAAAAAAACATACTTTAGCAAGCCCTGGCCAAAGAACGCCTTCTGAATAGAATGTAGATATCATGTTTTCATTCTGGTATAAAAAATTCAGGCTTTCAAATGGATAAAGAGTAATCCTTTAAATATATCTACTATTAGAGAAGTCTTCCCTTTACGAAAACATTCACAAAAAGTTCCTTTCCTTACAACGCGCCTCGTGCAGATCTCAAATGGGACTTGATTTACATCCAATTTTCTGGAAACGAATTGAATCGTATAAAGCAAGATATGCTTGTCCTGTTGATTGAGATACACTTACACTTTCAGGCCATGGCCAGTGGCACTGCTGGAGATAAAATGAAAGTTATGCTATATTCATCTTCCACCCATGGAACTGGATGGAACTGGCATCCCAAGGGGAACTTAACAGCCGTTTCCTACCCAAGAGGTACCGGTTTCCTGTGGATACTCTCCTTTGTTCCCAAGAGCTGAGCTGCTAGGATGAACCGGTGGTCCCACCACCAGAGACCTCTTCGCTTGCAGTAGCATTCTCAGTTCCAGAACCTCCCGTTTCTAAAGCAAATGGCACAAGGGAAATACAGACTTCCACTGTACATTCTAAAGACGCAACGTGAAGACCGTCTTTCCGGTCAGTTTTATGAGATCAGCCTAGATCGTTTCATCGTTTGCCCAGAGCAAACGTGCTGAACTGTTTTTGAGTGTTCTACGCAACCGCTGTGGATATATTCATGCACCCGACAGGTACTGAATACCTACTAAGCACCAGGCCTGGGGGCGGGCCATCAGAACTGCTTACTATGAGAAGGCAGCCTGAGAGACTGCCCCAGGTGATAGAGGGCCTCAGTGTTTGGAGTGAGTGATCTAAGGAAGGGCTATGAGTACACAGCTGCATCTCCTGAAATACCGACTGAGCAACCACTGATAAGAAAACCATGAATAAACAGATCATTTCCTAAGCGCCTACCAGTAAGAAACCCATTAACACGTACATTGCTTCCCCTAGTTCTCAGGGAGACGGAGATCTGTCTTCCTCTGGTCTAAGTTTTGGAAACTTAGGATAGGATGTGTGGACTGGTAGGCAGGTGTAGGCACAGCCACTGGAGAGAAGGCCTAGAATGAGCCAGAAACTGAAAAGCACGCGAAGGGACCTGGAGAAACGGAAGGAGGAGTCACGGACCAGCAGGAGGCGGTACAACCAGGATACAAACGCTGAGAGAAAGAAATGGCTGAGCTAACACAGGGTGGCTCCCACGCAGGACTCAGAGGGTAGGCTAAAGAAATTCGGATTCCTCGACCGCAGTAAGCACGATGACGGGGGCCTGTGGGCTGTGAAGGGTCACACGGAGCACGGTTCCTGCCTCTTCTTAACTCCCCGGAGGCCCAAATGAGAGGCACCAGACTTAACTGGAGAATGGGGGGCTCGGGGGAAATGTTCTTGCCCCGAGGGCTGTTGAAAGGAGTTCTTCAGTGGGCCTGGGACCCCGTCTCGCCTGTGGAGGAGGGGGGGGACGTGTGTCCTATCTAAAGGCAAAGGGCTAGACGACCTGACCTTTCTCGGGCCCAGAGCTCATCCCGTATCACACCCGGCCCTTTTCGTATTCCTCCCAAAGAGACACCGAAGCATTCCCAGCCCCTGACCATCTGCGCTGCAGTCTGCATTCATTTCTGCAAGGGGGCTCCGTGTGCCACGGACGTACCTCTATTTAAAACAGACACATCTATTTATAACGTTCCCCCAGTCCATCTAGAAGTCTTTTGTAAGCATAAAGTTGGCTCGCGCTTCTATCTCACCAGACAGCTTAGATGGCCATCTGATTGCTTCCGATGAATAGATGGGATACAACGGCAACGCAGTACTTGGTGAAAATGACTGGTGCCACAGAGCTTACGGAGCAAATATTTTATAAGCAGAGCGATGGCTTTAAATGTTTCTGCCACATGTACCGTATCCCGAGATAAGGGACACAGAGTCTGTAGTCTCAGCGGTTAAGGATGGTTATACGTGTCTCCCATCTGACGGGAAGAAAATTTGGTGGGTTTATTAGAGGCGTGAATTGTGAGAATAATAAAAAAAAAAAAATGAAATTCTGGACCGAGCTCACAAATTCTATGAGTTTTATCACTGATATGGCCCCTGACGCCCTAACCGTTCAAACGAGCTGGTTTGTTTGTTTGTTTTTTCCTCCTTTTCATGGGGAAATCAATTGAAAACAAGCAAATAAACAATGCCCAGGCAACACGACAGATCAATCTGAACCTTCATTTGGGGACGCTCCGGGATCACCCCAAGTAGTTCAGGAGCTGCGGCAAAGTACTCAGAAGGGAAAGTCTATGAATCCCATTTAATTCCACGCAGAACGAACCATAGAAATGATCCCTGAAGGTATAGTCTTTAATTCCATGAACAAACACAAGCCACCCAGCAGTTTCAGGACAGGTGGAAGGATTCCGAAGAAACAAAACTTGCAAAGAGTAGCCACTCATCTGAATGAGACGTTCTAGCAAAATTAAACGCTCAGAGGGGTCAGCATTCTCTGGGATCCGCTGGAGTTCAATGATAAAGAAAGCGCAGAGGGTTTCAATGAAAGCGATTGCTTGATGAGGCTACTTCGCTCAGAGGATACGAAACCTGGCAGAAAGTTTCCCCAGGAAAAGAGGTCATTTTCCGTTCCGTTGCGTGCTAACATTTCTCATCGAACAGTATCCAGTGGAGTGATTCCCACCATCCCAAAGAATCCCTGTCTTGCTATTTGCAGAGGCTCGAAGCTGGCCGCTCCAGCAACCTTCTGTCATCTTGTTTTTCTCCGTGAGCCCGAGGCTCTTGGGCGTTGGTTCTATTACCTATCTGCCGCAGCCATGGAGGGACAGATAGTCCCCCGGTTTCGCTCAGGCATTATGAAGTGCCTATCTTCTGTGATTTCCCTGCAGATACACCTAATACAGTTCTCCGAATTAAAGTGATTGTGTCCACCTTTCCTTCGCTCTATGTTGCCTTCTCTTTCTTTCCTTTCCTTCAGCTAAAAGCAACGTGCATTTAAAGCTGACTCTATTTATTGTTTTTTTTTCTTCCTGTAGAAATTCAAATTAATGTTTTGTGCTGTCTGCAGACCAAATGCAAATCTGGAGGGAGGAAATCTCTCTCCAATCCGCTAGTGTCACAGTTTTCTAAATATAAATAGGACTTTACACAGACAGATATACACATTCACTCTTGTATAACAATATCTAACATTTCTCTTAGAAAAAAAAAAAAACAGACAAAGGAAGCATTTTTCAGAGTCTGCTCAATATCCCAACATCATGGGGTATGGGGGAAAGTCAACAGCCCTTGTCCCATCCGGAAAGGAAAGATCTCAACAGAAAGAGACCCGGCACGATTTTGTTTATTTCTATCAAGACGTTAATGTCCAGGATAAGCTTTCAAATCTATGCCCTTCAAAAACATTGCTTAAATAAATCTTACCTGAATACGACTTCCTTAACAAAGCCATGCTTCTTTGTAAGCTGGTCCTACCCAGACAGTTGCTGTCTACATTTGGAGCAGACACAGAGAAAGGAGATCGGAGAAAGTTTAAGGCATAGCTAAAGTATTCTCCAAGGTACTGGCCAGAAACATCAAGCCCATACTCGCGGTATAGAGAGATCATTAATGGGCATTAGTGACAGACCATTATGACTCTCACAGATCATTAATGATTCATCATGTAGCAGTATTCTTCTGGCAATAATCAGACCATTGCTTGGACGCAGATATAAGCTTCGCCCATACTATTTGCTTAAACTTATTATTTCCAAGCATAAATTTTTATTTTGCCTTCTAGAATTACGAAAAATGGTCTGTAACAGGATCCCTCCGCACATTAGAGGAACTTCTGAAGCTAGCTGTCTTCTTTGGTAGACGCTTCTCCCGCTGTCAGGAATCTTGCAGTCTGAAAGGCTCCCCAATAGCTTTTGGGATATAGAAAATGTGTCTTTTATTTTGAAATTGAATTATTGATGAATAGAAAATGCTACAAGCAAAACGGACATTTAAAAGAATTACAGTTACCCAATCCTCTGTAACAATTACTTGTAAAATGCTGAAATTCTACCTGACTTTTGAGTTTCTTGCCAAAAGATACATTTTCATATCGGAGTCCTTTGTTAAAAATTCAGAGACTCTACCATGAAAGCCTGTGACAAGGCTTTCAGCTACTTACAACAAAAAGCAAGAAACGCAGACCATTTTAGCATCTAGCCATACATGTTACTGAAGCACTCAACAACAGTGTTAATATAGGAATGAAAATTTTAAGGAAAGGCAAAACCCCACACCAAATTGCCATTCTTTTTATTTTTGCCTTATGGAAGATCCACTATTTTGGTTAAAAATGGAAATGAAAATGGAAATTTAGTTATTCCGGGAGCAAATGAGTCTTTCCTATTGAACACATTGGATTCTCCTTCTGTGTGGCTCTGGGAAAACTTCCCTTGAGTCAGAGAGAAAGGAAATCTGTTTCGGGGTCCGAATATCGTCACTATCAATGAATATTGAAGAGTTACTGACACCCACAAGGAGCTATATTTATTGAGCCCCATCACCCATACTCAGCGCTCTAGGGAAAGGGAGATTATGTCTCTCCAAAAGCATTCCATAAACTTACATAATTTTTTCCCCTTCAGCTTCTCTGCATAATCAGAGTTGCCTTGTGCTTCTCTGCCTCTACTTTTCCATCCAACACGAGGAGTGTAACAGACAACAGCTGCAAGCGTAAGCCCTTCCCAAAGGGATCCAGCCTCAAGCGAAATTGGCTTAGCTGTAAGGACGGGATTTCAGCAGTAGGCAGGGGATGGAGAAAATCTGTTCTGCCCTGAAATCAAACACCCTCCCCCATTCCCTCCAGACGCCCACAGCCCAGGGGCCAGCACATCAGGGGCCCCTGGAACCCAAATGCGCCGAAGAGTGGTTTGTCAGAGAGAGACCCTGCCCTTGGTTTTTATGCTTTCCTGTCCCTGTTTTTAAATTCTCAACAATTTTTCAACACGGGGCAAAACTTTTGAACATATTCATTTTGCACCGGGCCCTGCAAATTGTGCAGCCAGTCCCGTCCCTTAAGAAGCCATTCGTTAACTAATCAGCTCAACTTAGAGGGGCCGACGATCAGCTTCCAAGGGTGACCACAGGGTCTTCCCCGCTGCCCTTGGACTAGGAAGCCGAGCTAGCCCTCAAGCCACTAGGCAGACAGCGGCATATGCTCAGATCCCTGTTTGCAAACCAAAATGGCTAATGGAAGAATTTAGGCTTCAGGGAGCTCCTTACGCAGGAGAGATGCCAATTCCCTTCAAACAAAAATAGAAAACCCTAATATGGAGGCAGCGTCTCTTGGCCAATATAAGAGCTCTTAAAAAAAAAAAAGAGTATTTCCCAAGGGGCAAAATGAAGTCATCCCAAGATGAGTGGTCTCAGGTCTAATCAAGAGACTGTCTCTTAGCTGTGCCGTCGCCTCTCATGGCCTGCAGGGGGCCTCACTGGGCAGCGCGGAAGGGGGTCCCCTGGGATGACAGCAACTCAATCGTCTGATGTCTAGACTGCACAGAAATAAACAAAGCAAGGGCCAACACAGAGCCAAATTGCAAGGCAGGTGAAATTTATGTCTGCCATCCCGTGTCTCAAGCTAATTCTCGGCCGCTCAGGGCCCTCCTGTTCCTCTCCAGTTGCTGTACCTACCCCGCAGGAGTAACCCCCGGTCGCTCGGCAGCCCCCTGGGGGCCCCTACCTTCTCTCGCATTCCGTCTCTACCCTACCTGTTCTCTTAGTCCTCCCTGTGCCTGACCTCGGTCGGTCGTAGCGCCCGCCCGTTCTACTTGGCCTCCCGGGGTGACATTTTTCCATGTCTTTATCGCTTCTTTATCGACACCCGATTCTAAACCCCAGGATAAAGGGCGTCGCGGGAGAATGGCGTATTGACACATGCATATTCGCAGCTTGCAGGGTGCAGCTTGGCACGGGTGGCCTTCACTTCCTTTACAGGCGTTTTAATCCAGATGCAATCAATGCTGGGGGTCAGCGCTCAGTGCCGGGTCGCTCACCCTCTTCTAACAGATACCGTCAGCGACTAACTCCCTCCACCCATCAGCCAAGCGCACCCCGCCAGAGTCACCATCCATCATCTGCCCCCACGGGCAGAACGTGACCCACCGGAAACTGACAGACCCAGTTACCTCGCCGGGCGAGTGGCCTTTCATCCCGGCCCAGGAAGCTAGGGATCTCCAAGCTCTCACTGCATTGTGGTCAAGTGGCCGGAGGAAGCTTCCTGCCGCCCTGAAGGCCCCCAATCAATGCTCTGCCCTCCTCTTAGGGCCCAGACACATCAAACGCAATAATGCCCGATATTTAATCATGTCCCATTAAAATGCAAAGCCCTGTCTCCAGGTCCCCTTGACACTTTTAATTGTTTTCAAACGTCTGGAGAAGCCGAGGTAAACAGATTCGTAGTGCATTGTTCACTTGCTCGGCTACCACAGCCTCTTGGCTAATTAATAAGGGCATTCGGCTGCAACTGGGCGTCTTGGCTGCACTGGTCCCTCCTCCTGGTGGGAAGCAGTTACGGGAAGGAAGAGCTTATGAGAGGAAAGGCAGATGTTTTTTATGAAGAAGTACCAACGAGTGGGACTTTAGTCTGCACAGAAGGCAACACTCAGATGCTGGGAGCAGCTTTATTCATCATTGCCCAAACCGGGAAGCAACCAAAATGTCCCGCGTAGGTGAATGGATGAGTGAACTGTGGTCCATCCAGTCAATGGAATAGTGTCCAACGATAAAAAGAAACGAGTGACTGAGCCAGGAAAAGACACGGAGGCCCTTTCAGTGCGTATTACTAGAGCAAAGAGGCCAATCTGAGAAGCTGTATACGTGTGATTCCAACTGTAATGACATTCTGGAAAAGGCAACAACAGCCAAAAAAAATGGAGACGGTGAATCCTAATGTGAACTACAGACTGTGGGTGATAATGATGTGATGATGCAGGTTCATCAACGGTAACAAATGTATTACTCTGCAGGGGGTGTGGATAACGGGGGAGGCTGGGTGTGTGCGCGTGTGAGGGGAGGAGGGGCATGTGGGACATCTCTGTACCTTCCCCTCAATTTTGCTGTGAATCTAAAACTGCTCTACAAAGAAAAATCAGGGGGCGCCTGGGTGGCTCAATCATTTAAGCGTCCGACTGCGGCTCAGGTCATGATCTCACGGTTCGGGAGTTCGAGCCCCGCGGCGGGCTCTGTGCTGAGCGCTCGGAGCCTGGAGCCCGCTCCCGATTCTGTGTCTCCCTCGCTCTCTGCCCCTCCCCTGCTCACGCTCTGTCTCTGTCTGTCTCTCTCAAAAAAAAAAAAAGGACCGGGTACCTAATATGTTCCAGGAGCACATGTTTTCTCATTGAATTCTCACGACAACCCTGTCAAGTTTTCTTTGTTATGCTTTTTGTTTTTGTGGATGAGGAAACTCAAGCTAAGGGGGGGGGGGGTCCCTGCCCAAGGTCACATGGCTGGTAACTGGCTGGAATACTGCCGAGGGTTTCAAAAGCTTACTTGGTGGTCAAACTGGGTACCCTTTATGGTCTCTCCCAATAGAGGGTTTTTGTGATTCCATGTCCCTTCTCCTCCATAGAGCAATTCCCAGCACATCCAATCGCCTGAAGCTCACCAGCCCTGCCCATGTTTCCCTTCCTATGACAGTAAGGAGTCCCCGGAAGGAAAGGCAATGCTGTACGGTCAGCCCCCAGCCCAGTCGGAAGACAGGAGCCACTTGACTGCTGTCCGCTACCAAGGGCCACACCCCCCTCTCATTTTCTCAGAGAGTAGCAGGGGCCAAGACGCAGCCGGGGAGATGCACGGTGCGCCCCCGACTCCAAGGATCACAGGAGTCCGCTTCAGGAACAGCCCCCTGGCTGTTTTCCCCATGGCTCAACTCCTATCAGCGCCACCGTGGCTCTCCTGCACAAGAGGCACAGGCGACACCTTGGCCACGCCCGGGAACTCGGCCTCATTGAGTATTTTAACGGATGGCCATACCTGTGCATAAGATCGGTGGACAGACTTCGGTGATAAGCATGGCTCCCCTGGGCTATTACAAGAATGAGATAAGAAATTCACACAAAGTGCTTATTAGGGCAGGGCCCGGGACATTGTGAGTAGTCCGTGGAAATGAGTGCTCTTCTCTTCCCCTTAGTCCCTTCTGACCCATCTGCTTGCCTCCCCTGTGATCTCGTTGTTATCCTTCCCGACGTTTCTGGCAGCATTTTTATGGAAACTGAGCAATACGCAAGCAATCCACGAACCCCGAGTCCTTACAACGTACCTTTTGTCTCATGAACGTTTGCCCACATGCAGAAGCTACGGACACGCATATACAGAGCTCAGAGTCCAGGAGGACTTGAATACAGTTCATAAGAGCTATGATGTTGAAAACAAGATTTGATTTGCCTAAGTCACTGGTCACGCGAACTACTATACTTCCCAAATATTGACCGTGCTGTGTGTTCTGCCGGGATGGGCTCCAATCAAAGCTGAACTAGTGCCCACGTGTCTGTGTGCTCTTAGTAACAAGAGCCGACTGATATCCCACCTCTGATACTTGGACAGGTCTTCTGGGACAGTCTACTCAGTGTCAGGGTTAAGAGCAGCATGGCACATTTTATTCCGCTCGATTCTGCTTCTGACAGCATCGTTAATAACACCTACACCTGTCAAAAAACAGATTTCAGATATACCACAAATCACACACCTTTCAACTTGATGCCTGGATCTTTAAAGGTGCTAGAAGTGTGCGCGCGCGCGTGTGTGTGCGCGCGTGTGTGCGCGCGCGCGCGCGTCTTTGGACGCACGCGCGCACACACGCGCATCTTATTAGCGGAAAGACTTGTTCCAGGCAGGCATGATTTTCAAGCATGATGGGAGAGTTATTCACTTCTTGCGAAACTGTACGCAATGCAGGGAAAATAAAAAAGTTACTTGGTTTCTGCAGTTTCTCTCTGAGGGAAGAAGAAATTAATGGAGAATGGTTTCTCTTTGTGTTCGGAGCACCCCCTGGTGGAGAACTAGCATATTTCAGTCGCATATTAATCCTCCCACCCGCACTGCTTTTTATTTTCCTCTCAAGAGCTTTATGGAGGGAGAAATGAAATATTTTGATTTTTCTAGATTCATAGCTCATGACCACAGGAACAGAGAATCCAATTACAGTCACTTTTGTTCACTTCTTCTGAAGATCCTCTTGGCCGATTGAAAAATTAATGTCAAGTACTTGCCTGTTTTAGGGAAACTGCCTTTTCACTCATTCAGCAAACATTTCCTGGGTGCCTATGTGCTAGCTCTTTTCTGGGTGCTTGCGACACAGGAATAAATAATCCTGGGTCCCTGCTGGGGAGGAGCTTGTCCAAAGTTGAGAGGTAACCGTGAAAAGCCATCTCCAAAAGTGCAAGGCTGAGAGGCCGAACCAGGCCTGGTAAGACTCAGAGGTGAATGGAAACCAGACAGGCTTCATTTTTTTGAGAGAGAGCGGGAAGAGAGGGAGAGAGAGAGAGAGAGAGAGAGAGAGAATCCCAAGCAGGCTCTCTGTGCCGTCAGCGCAGAGACCGATGAAGAGCTGGATCCCACGGACGGTGGGATCGTGACCTGAGCAGAAACCAAGAGTCGCCCGCCCAACCGACTGAGCCGCCCAGGCGTCCCAGGCAAGTGGGTTTTATACCAGCCGGGATAAGACTGCTTTCAGACAGGTGACTTCGCTGCCGCGTGGAGGGCGGGAGGGGAAGGAGTAAGCCTGCAGACTCCGAGCTCTGTCAAGGGTTGTATTTTACTGCGTGGGTGGAAACGGGACTTGTCGGTTCCCCCTGAAGACCCCACTGAAGCCTAGATCATTCTCTCCTTAAAAAAAAAAAAAAAAACCCCGCTTCGGCTGACTCTAAAACAATCGAGTTTTGGGCTGGGAAGAGGGGCAGGCAGTGGTCTGTAGGCTCACCAGGAAGCAACGTACTTGAACCCTGGCTCTACTCCTTTGGGAGTACAATGGCTCGACTCCATTGTAAGCTCTGCCTCCTTGGGCCTGTTGCCTTGACTCTCTGAGCCTTGGTTTCCTCCTCTGTGAAACGGATACAATAATTGTATCTATCTTTAGGGTGGTTGTAAGAACTCAATCAGGGAATGCAGAAGGCACTCGCTGCAGCGCCTACCACGCAGTCAGCAGTTGATGAGGGCTGGTTCATTTCATCTTTCTCTTCCGTGTTCGGCGAGGCCAGGCAAACGGGTCTGTGGGATGGCAGGCATCGAAGTCCCATAGGACCTCTCCAGGGGACTCTACCTGGTGCTGGAAGGCAGGCCTGTATTTGCAAGGTGGCCTCAGCAGTTTGTTTCCTGCCTAACGGGAGCAGCGTGTAAGGTCCACAGATGGGAGTTGAGAACAAGCCAGGTTCTCATGGTCCAGAGGGCCTGGGCTTCGTAGCTGCCAATCCTCACTGGAAAGCTCGGCGCCTGGAAACAAGGCTGGCAGCAGGATCCTGTGGGATTTCTAAGTTAGCCAAGAACGAGACCGGCGAACAGGAAAAGGCCCGGCCAAGATGGGAGGCCAAGTGGGTCTGGCATTACCGAGAACGGACGGGTAGACTGGTACAGAGAGGGAGACGGCAGGGCTAGGCGTGGACGAATTCCTTGAGTCAAGGCGCGCCTAACACAATGGCTTTTTACAGGATCGTCCCAGACTTAGCAGTCGGAACAGTGAGTCCTGCGAACGCTAATCCGACCAAGGTCCTCTGACTGAAAAGATCCTGTGACCAGTCGGTTTAGGAAAGGCCGTTCACCACACTGGCTCTCGGAGACTCATATTATACATTTGGCTTGCTGAAGGTTCTAGTAAAGCCTGCAGTAAAGAAACCCATTAACTGTGAGAAACTTCGGGTTACACATACTAATTTGCCCCCAGAAACCTTTATTTCTTACAACAACTACTAATAGTCCTGAATACTCCGTGAACAGGACGTAGAGTGCATGCCAGGCTAAATGTCTCCTGGGCCCCGGAGTCTTTAGCCAGGGTTGACAGACAGAATCACTTAGGCCCCTGTTAGCGGCCTCCCAAGGGCCCAAATCCCAGGCTGGCATCGTATTCTCAACCCATGTATCAGGTGGTGACAGGGATGGGGTCAGCAACTCCGTCGCTTCTGGTATCTTCTGGTTTCCAACTGGGGCTCCCTCAGGGAGGTTTTGAATGCCCGGTACCTAGAAAATGGTCACACTACAGCCCTCGAAGAAGGCATTCCACTTGACCTAGACAGAATGGAGCTCCTGGGCCTACCGCAGCGATTCTAGACTCCTGAGGATTCAAATATCATTTCGGCAGCCCAAGGGTTCCCTGGGATTTCCACTTGTCCCTGCGCTGCTCCAGCGGCATGAGCTTCCTCCTCGGACACGTGAGGTGATGGAACCCAGGTAGCTGGGTCATAGGTTGGGGTTACAAGTACCCTGGTACTTTCGCTGCAAGACAATTTAAATACCGGGCTTCGTTGAACCGCACACGTTTTTGTTAACCGTGGGACCCATACCTGTTATGGACTGAATTGTGAGTCCCTTCAAATTCCTGGCCCCCAATTTGGAGATAGGGCCTGTAGGGAGGTAATGAAAGTTCAATGAGATCACGAGGGAGGGGCCATAATCTGATAGGACTCCTGTGCTCGTAAGAAGATGAAGAGAGGCTAGAGCGCTCTCTCTCTCTCTCTCTCTCTCTCTCTCTCTCTCTCTCTCTCCCCCTCACCCGCCGCCTACACAGAAGAAAGCTCTGTGAGGGCACCGTGGGAAGGTAGCCATCTCGAAGCCAGAAAGAGAGGCTTTACCAGAAACCACTCATTACAGCACCTGCACCTTAGACTGCTAGCGTCTAGAACTGTGAGGAAACACATTTCTGGGGTTTAAGCCACCCGGTTTCTGATATTTTGTTATTGCTGCCCTAGCACTATTTCTCGTAAAGCGTATATAACGTTGCCCTTTCTTTTCCAAACAACCCCACCGAGAGGACAAAACAGCAGTCCAAACTTGTACAAGTAGATCACGCTTGGTCAAGCTGATACAACCCGGAGCGGTTTAAAAACAGAAATGCAATTTTAATGAAACAGAAACAAGGCAAAATCGCAGTCTCCAAATGAGAAGTGAAACCAGCGAACACTTAACGAGTGCCTAATCTGTACCTGGCTCGGAGGCTGGCTGTAAGGGGCTGGGCTGGGGCTGAATAAAATCTAGTCCCTTCCTTCAAGGAATTCAGTGTTTCGTGGCAGAGAGATGAGCAAGCGCATTTAAAAAGCAAAGGAGAAGTTCTGTGGCACAGAGGTGGGGCGTCTAACGCACCTGTTTGGGTGTGGCAAGTGGGGGTCTCGGAAGGCATCCCAGGGGAGGTGATAATTAGCTGAGACTTGAAGGAGAGCAGGAGACAATCCGATGAAGAGAGTAACTGCTCCAGAAATGGGCAGGACCCAGAGGAATCATACAAAGCCTCCGCCCTAAAGGAGCTCTTAGCGCCCAGGAGACAGACCGACGCGCGCCATCACCTTACGAGGCACGAGGCATCATGACATATGAAAGCACGGGGCGGGGCACCTACCAAACCCAGCCTCCGGGGTGGCCAGGGGAACCTTTCTCAGGGCAGGCGGTGGTGGGATCTGGGTTTTGAAGGCCAGTGCTCATCGGTCAAGTCAGCTGGGAGCAGGTAAGAACGCGCGTCGGGCTAAGAGAATGCCAAGCCGAGGCACCAAGTACAAAGACGTACAGGCTTGAGTAGGTCTGACCCAGGGAAGAAACGCAGGCAGTTTGGAACGTTCGGAGCACAGGTTTCCGGGAATGGCACGGGCCACGCAGCTGTGGGGTTGCTAGGGGCCGGATCCCGGGGCGCCTCGTGGCCCACATGATGGGGAAAGCCATGGGACACAGTCCTGTGTGCCGAAGGGAAATGTGCAAGGGTTTTAAGCAAGGGGGAGACCCGATGTGATTGGCATTTCTGAAAGATCTCAGTGGCTGCAGCGTGAAGACCAGCGCAGTGGCTCCAAGCGCAAGACGAGAGGCAGGGCGACCTCTGAAGAGGATGGCAGTTGTCCAGAGAGCACCTTGATAGCCTAAATCAAGGCAACAACACCGTGAAGAGGGGAAAAGGCGACAGCCTTCAGAGCCACGGTGGTCGCAGCATCGGTAGAACCTGGCTGTAGACGGCAGCCGGGAGGTGAGGAAGAGGCAGCCGGCTGTCAAGGACTACTCTAGGGTTTTCTGGACGGTTGGGGTGTTGTCCTTCATCAAGACCGGGCCTCTTGGAGTTCGTTTTCCCAATTTTCTGTTTTTACAGGTGAGGAGACTAACCCTGCCCAACATCATTCAAAAGCGATGGTAACTGCAGTCATGGGGGCTGGCGGGGGGTGGGGGGGGGGCGGGCAGGTGAGAGGAGACGTCCCGGGGGGATTCGCAGAGTGAGAGGAGGTGTAGCAGTAGTGGCAAAGGAGACCTCACTAGCCCTGACCTCCGAGAAGCCACACGCAGAACTGTCCACTCCCCTGAGCCCGGGCTCCTAAGGCTCGCCAGTCTTTGCATCGTTTGGACCAAAGCACAGACCGTGGATCTCATTTAAAGCATCGTTTTGTGAACAATTCGTTTTCCAGACATTTATCCTCTGAGGCTATTTCTCATTGTCAGGAAAAAATCAAAGGTATCCATGTTTGAATTGGCACCTCCCATGACTCATTTTTATTGATGATGATTTGTTTTTACAGTTGAAACAGGAAAAGAATTCTCAACTCCCAAGCCTGCACCCAGGAAACCGACCACGTTAGAGGTTAGCTTCAATTTTCACGCATTCCCTAGGCACGATTTTACTTTTATATATTTAATGCATCTGCTCGTTTGCTCATACACTCATCAGGTATTTTCCGAGAGCCTTTTGGGTTCCAAGGCTCTCTTCTAGGTCCTAAGGAATTCAAGCAATCATTCAACTCCTATGGCAGCATATCTCAAATTTTTGTCTTTTCCAGGAGCTACACGGTAGGCAAAGCTCTCCTTATCTGGAGTGTTGTTTTCCCCTTGCTCTGAGTTTCTGGGCCACCTCCAGGAAAAAGGGAGGCTCTTTGTCAGTCCCTCGGTTTCAGTCGTTAGATAAGAATATAGGAAATGAAGCAGGAATGTATTTTATTGGTAGAAATGAAGCCACAGGTCCAGAAGTGGTCTCGCTTTTGATGGCTGTGAGCCACACTTGTCATTTTTTGGAGCGCAAACACCAGACTGTGTCTGAATTATCAAGCATCTCCCCTCTTCGGGAGGCTAGAATTTCAGGAGAGCCTAATTCAGCTGAAAATAAACCACGCCAAACTGTAAGATTCCTTGACATGAGTGTATGCATCCTATACCCGCCCTGATCTTTTTGTTTTTTTCACTCTGATCTTTCTAGTCGTGTGACCAAATGTGGGCCATACTTGAGCCTGAGACTTAACACTGTGGAGGTCAGTTTTTCTTTGGTGAAAGGTCTCAAGTTAAGAGCCACTATCAGTGATCTACTGAGGAAGCTGATTACGTTAGACAGTTGATGTGTTTTACCGCCGTGTGAATAGCTAACAGATTACTCCTCACCCACGTCACATGAGAAAAGCGCGTTGCCAACATAGAAAGGCATTCAGATTATGAGACCCACAACTGAAATAATGCCACAGTCTTTGATTGTAGCAGCAACGAAGTGGCTTCCACTTAAGTTCGACATTGTCAGCGTTTAATATGTACGTGTAACAGGTTATAACACACGGGCTTAGCTGGAATTATGGACAGAACGTGAAACCTTCTTGTGTTTCTTCTCATCAGGGAGCATGCCACAAATATATTCGAATGTTGACGTTCTGCGTGAAACTGGAGAGAACTTCCAGGAAAATGAACGTAGTATAATTCAGCATATGCATACGACACGCACTAAAACGTACGCTCTGTGAGGACAGGAATATTTATTTGGTCCCCTGTCGTGTCCTCAGCATCTCACGTAATATTTGGCATATGGTAGCCATTTAATAAACATTTTTTGGATACCCGAATGACTGTAAGTATCAGGAAGACTGTCCGCTTGATTAACCTGGTTCCCTCCCCTCTCCCCTCAGACAGACCAAATTTCTATGCTCCTTCTCTCACTGGGATGTTGCCTTTTTCCTTGCTGCTATCTGGAATGTTCACTTCCAGAAAATTAGCCCCTTGACTCCCCATACGTTACGCCACCAAGTTAACTGTCCGGACACTGCCGTCCTGAGAAAGGCCCTTGGCAAACAACTTCTTGCAAACAACGTGGTTTATGCTGAATACCTGTTTTCCTTCCGGGCACCTGGAATTTTGGCAGGTGCCAGGCACACGGTGTCTATATAACCAGCCCTCCATAAAAACTCTGGGCACCGGGTCTCCAATGAACTTCTCGGTAGACACTTCACGTGTGTGGTCACGCTTGTTGCTGGGGGGACATCACCACATCCTATGGGACTCCAATGAGAACGGACCCTTGGAAGCTTAGACCTGGTTTCCTCCAGATTTCTCCCCATGCACCTTACCCCTTTGCTGACTTTGCTCTGTATTCCTCTGCGATAATGAATCTTAGCTATGAGCACGACTACCTTCTGAATCCCGGAAGTCCTTCTAGTGAATCACCACGCCTGGGGAAGGGCTTGGCCACTCGCGACCTATCTTCCACATGATTTATACTCGTCACATTTCAAGACATAAACAAACTAGCCTCAGCTACACCATAGGCTGTAAGCTCCATGAGGTTTCAGTCACTACGTATCCTCAGCACCTAGCAGCGTGCCTGGCAAACTGGGGATATTTAAAATACTCAGATTGTACAAATCAATGAAAGAATAAATAGAGAACTACGTTTGGGGAATAAAACACCTTAGGACTATGCTTACAAACTCGTTGTTCAAGGAAAAAGAATGGTTAAACTTAATATTGGTTCTGATTTTTACACCTCAGGGTCCAGCAATTTCTGGTGGGATACATTCAGTTTTTTTCTCTTGCATTTAGAGCCTGGCATATAGAAGGCACTAAAATATGGTTATTTAATAAACAAATTAATGAAGGTATATATCAAGTTCAAACTCTATAATGAAATTGCTACATTAGTTTGTGCTCGGACCAAGAAATCAGTCTGGACTGTGAAAAATCCAGATTTGCACTTCTTTTGAGAAGCACGTGTCTGTATTTCATAGAATCGCTGATTTATTTATTTTTTTTTTTTTTTGGACAAGATCTCTAAGATTCTAGCTCTAATCCATTTGTTGTAATGATGAGGAAATAAAGGTGCAGAGAGGGGAAAGAGCTGACCCAAAGTCCCAAGGAATCAGGGTACCCTCTTTAATGGATGAGGGGTGTTAGGGACTACATTGGGTCCCCCCTAATTCACATGTTGAAGTCCCAACCCCCCCCCCCACTCCCCGATAACTCAGAATGTGACTGTATTTGGAGACCAGGCCTTTGAAGAGATGATTACATTAAAAGGAAGCCATTGGGGTGAGCCCTAATCCAAACAGAAAGGTATTCACATAAGAGCAAATTTGGACACAGAGAAGCACGGATGTGCCCACAGAGGAAAGTCCATGTGATGACACAGAGAGAAGGTGGCCATCTGGAAGCCAAGGACAGAGGGCTCCTAAGAAATCGAACCCGCTGACACCCCGATCTTGGACTTCAGGCCTCCAGAGCTGCGAGAAAATCAAGGTCTGTCTTCTGAGTCCCCAGTCTGTGGTATTTTGTTACGGCGGCCCTAGCAAACTCATACAAGGGGTTTCTTACCCTCCAGATGACAACCTTCGCTACACATTCCCTGTCCGATCAGAGAAAAGAGAGAGCGGTTGGCAGTCAAAGGTCCTAGGAGCCCTGGACCTTGGCGAAGCTTATAGAAAGAATCTCTTTCTTTTGGATAATTTACGCCCCCCCCCCTGCCCCCCCCCCCCCCCCCCAGCCCTTCGGCAGAGCACATCCTCCATGAATGCCAGGCTGCCTGGGGGACATTGATGTCACTGCATCACTCCATAGGGGTCGTAAATACCCCCTTGCAGTCATCCTGGTGACCTCACAGTCCTGCCCCCCACAGCCCGTGGCAACGGACGCCGCATGTTTCTGGCTCCGGGCTTGTGTTCCCACCGGAGGCTCCATCTGGGATGCCTCCCTTCCCCATCGCCTCATTCCCATCCTTCAGCTACTTCCAGGCCGAGCGAAGTCCCCATCATCCCATACATTTTACGTGTGTTGGTCATTGCTCCCTCAAGGCCCCCCCTGCCAACACTACCCCTCTCCTCGCCTCCCCCCCTCCATCCTTCCTGCTTCACCCATGGCGTGTGTCACCAGATGTTTTCCCGAGTCACTTGCCGTTCTCCGAACTTAGTAGGTGTTGAACATACATGTCGAAGGGAATCTGAATCCAGCATGGCACTTCAGTGCATTTCTGAGAACACCTAAAAATAACTATCTTGCAATTATTTTCAGTTCTTCCTTCAAGCACTTGACATTTCCCTGATGAGTGAGGCTGGAGGGCACCCAAAACGCGCCTACCACAGGGTCCCCGACCTGGAAATGCTCAGGGGGGTGACGGAGATGATGTAGCGAGCGCTGCAGCGAGGGGGGGGGGAGCCAGGGCGTGTGGGGGCAGTGAGAAGGTTCTGCGACGGCTGCTTTAGGTGGATTATCTAATCCTGTGAAGCTGGTACTGTCACTACACCCATTTCCTGCTCCGGGTTCACACAGCTTTGCCTTTCATAAAAGATTGTTTTTACATTTGGTTATTTTCGAGAGACAGAGAGCACAAGCGGGGGGGGGGGGGCAGAGAGAGAGGGAGACACAGAATCTGAAGCAGGCTCCGGGCTCTGAGCTGTCAGCACAGCGCCCGACGCGGGGCTCGAACCCACGAACCGTGAGATGGTGACCCGAGCCGAAGTCGGTCGCTCAACCGACTGAGCCCCTCAGGCGCTCCTCACACAGCCTTTTCTAAACGAGAGCTAGACCTTCCTGTGCACAGTCTTTTCCAGACACAGCCAAGAGGAAGAGGAACGAACAGCCCAGACCTCAGTAACCAGGCCCCCGAACCGGTCCGGGGAAACACACAAAGCTCCTGGGTCCCCACGCTCGGCCCCCAAGCGCTCAACTCCTTCCTGTTCTGGCTCTCAGACCCCCTCTGGTCGGGTGCCAATGTCTAGTGGCTGAGACGAGCCTGGTCTTCTCTGCTGTCACAGAGGAGATGCGAGTCCCTTGGGACACAACGCGCCTCCTTCTCTCAAGTGGCCAGCTTCCCGAAGCCTGCCCCGAAGCATTCTGGTCTTGTAGCTTCTCCTGCTTTGCAGCAAGTTTTGATTACAAAAACTCTCAGAAGTAAAATCATTTATCCTTGTTAAAGGACGCGGCCAAAATCGATACATGCATTCTGTATTATATAACAGTCATTTTATTCATGCTAATTAAACAACAGATCCACAATCAATTATTTGGCTATTTACTAATGGAAAATAATGAAGGTGGCTCATGTGAATACATTCGCGCCCCCCTCCCTTTTTTAATCGTCCTGGGACGGTCTGCACATACTTTAACACAAACGTGTTCACACTCCGGGTCTGTTCACACGGCATTAACTCTTCAAGGCCAGCTGGCAGAAAAGAGTGAATCGCAGACCTCCGGCGAGGAGGCTAAAAATGTGGTCGGCCCAGGGCCCACACTCTATTTCCTCTAGAGGTTGGTCTAAGTCACCGTTGGCTTTGCATTCGTAAGAAGCAAATTCCTGGGTTCATCGTAGATCCCCAGACCAAGGGCATGGGACAATATCATGAATGAGATGAGACCACTTTTGCTTCAAGGGCGCCAACTGCTAACTTCCCACCACAGATTGCGAACACTGCACACACCGAGCGAATCTCCGTGTCCTGACATCTCCTTAGGGCTTATTTCAAACTGGGCACCTTCCCTGTAAAAATGCCATTTATGGCAACTGGCGGAGAGGAAGCTATTTATAGTAAGCAAAGCAGGGCAGCGCGCCGGCAGACAAGCAAACAAGGGAAGAATGAAGAGAAAGGAAATGCGTGGAGTGGCTACGAAGGCCCAGCCAGCTGACCCTGGGCTGTGGGGCACAGGAGGGACAGGCTGATCTTTAACCTCGCTCAACAAAGTCTCATCTGCCTCCCTCTGTGGCCTGACCCGGGGCGCTTCCTCGCTTCCCCTGTCCTACTTCTCGAGTGCCACGTGTAAAAGTGGACAGGGCACGGTCTCCAGAGCCAAAGGCCGCTCAGCAGCTGTGTGGCCTTGGATGACTGTGCAACCTCTCTGATCGTCTGTGAACCGGGGCTGTGCGGGCTTGTCGCGAGGCTACGGGGAGACCCTTCAAGTAAAGCAACGGACGCGTAACGTGCTTTCAGTAGACGGTAATGGTCGCTGCTAACGGAAGGTCGGGATCCTGTATCTCTCCTTTCGATTGGCACAGTTATTTCGTGAAGAAAAGTAGCCTCTCATGAGTCCTCGCCTTAGGCCAGGCCTGTGCCGGCTGCTACGTGTGCCTTAGTGGGGCTGATGACGGTGCGTTCAGGCCGGAATTCCAGGAATAAGCTGATTCCTGAACTCCTGCCAACCCCAGCAACCGTTATGCACCTGCCGGATGCTCACGTCAGAGTCCGGAAACATGGCACAGTGAATCCGGATCAGAGTTATTGACACTGTGGCTCACCTCGCACATCCGCCCTCCTTCAAAAGTCCCTGCGTTCGCCCTAAGCTGAATAGGCGCACGGGCGCTGCTCCGCGGTTGGAAGGAGCGTGTGTGCACGTGCAAATACACCACCGGGACTTCACCAACAGGCCACTGAGTCAACAGCAGAGCTGGATCCGAACCTAAACGGTGGTGGCCAGGCCCTCGAATACTCCAGCACCGGCGGTGCCCACAAAGCTATAAGTAAAAGAGAATCTGGAACCACTGAACATGAACAGGTCCAAACGGAGGCTAAACTTGCTTCCAGCTTCTAGGAACACGTGTCCGGACCTTGGAACAGCTGTGCAAGCGTTCAGGGCCGAGGGCTCTGAACGGGCCACGGAGGCAGCGGGCTAGTCAGGAGGCATGTTGCCATCCGTGCCCTTAAAGTCAACGGTAACTCACACTCTCAAAAAGCAGATCGATAGCGCACTGCTGTATGATGTCTGCCCCACAGCAGGGGCCGGGCCTGGGGCCCTCCACTGGCCAGCATGGTGTCTGTCATAGATGCGGTCCCATCACCAACGTCCACCAAGGTGGCACCGAGTGTCCTCCCAGTTATCACATCCAGAGGCAGATTTCTTAACTCTGAACTTCAATAGACCCTGCCCTCGGATACCCTCCCCCCCACCCTTGGCTTTCCCGACGCCCACATCGTCCTGGTCACCTTTCCAACTTCTCCATCTCCCCTCTTTGTCTCCTTTGCTGCCCCATTTTCTACTTCCTAACTCCTAATTGTAGGTGGTGCCCAAGCGGCTGTCAACATCTCACGGAGACCAGCGCCGTTCAGTAGAACTTTCTACAGTGATGGAACTGTACCTCTGCTGTCCATTGTGGTCGCCACAAGTTACATGCAGCGCTTGAGCAATTAAGGGTGGTTAGTGTAACTCACCGATTTTCAAATTTCATTTAATTACAATTGATTTAGACTTAATTAGCCACATGCGGCCACTGCCTCTCTTACTGGAGAGCACAGCTCTAGACGCCCGCATGGGGTAGTCGGATCCCTTTGCGTGGCTTCGGGTGGCACTTCCATGTTTAGGGCTCCTCAGTGCCTTCTGATTTGATAACCAATTGCAAGTGCAAGATTGCCATGGATCCTACGTCCAGGAAAATCTCTACTTCTAGGCCCGGCACGTATAAGAAATACTTGTTAAACGAGAGGGTGCACAACGACGGTGAGTGAGCTCTAATTTCACCCCCTGTTGTGAGTACTAGATTTTTGAACTGAGGACAAGACTGTTCAAAGAACAATCAGTTCGTGGCCTGTTAAAAGACAGAACCTATGCTCTTTCCCAAATGTATTACATTCCGTCGCCAGACTTAGGACCTGAAGGACTGAGATTCTCTCCTCCGGGGAGCTGCAGAGTGTCGGGGGTAAGATCTTGATATCTGCAGTCGAAGTGTCTGGGCATGAATCCTTACTTACATGATGTAAATGTGGGCACGTTTCTTAACCTCTCAGTGACTGCCTCAGTTTCCTTATTATGAAACGGAGATAGTAATAGTACTTACTTCCTAGACTGATGGCAAGCATTGGGTGGCCTAGGGCAACATCTGGCATAGGGTAACGATAATAATAATAGCTAATGTTGACCTGGGGCACAAGCTTTGCGTTCACTAAAGCTAGCTCAGACGCGTCATCCGTTCGGAAGCCTAGGGACTCTGGATCTCGGGTCAAAAACGAGGACCCCTTAAGGAGGAGCCTAAATCCTAGCTACTAAATCCTTCAGTGGAACTGTCTAATGGGCACAGGCTTGTACACTGACTTTTGGAGTACTCTCAGCCCCTGGGACTTCAAGCCTTATAGGGGTTGCTCCCAACTTAACAGAATTATTTTTAAGAGCCAACCTCAAAATTCTGGAAGATATTCTAGATTTATAAAAGGGTAGCACCCCAAATGGCTGAGTTTTCCTATTATACTTCACTATAACTGGAGATAATCGGGGCCCCTTGCTTAGCTCACAACTAGTTATAGCCTATCCTGATATAGAAGTATGTGATATATTCTACATATCATATAATATATGTGCTTTGTTACATGAGCTAGATCTCATATATACATACATATCTTAAAGAATGGAGGGGTTTTCCCTATTTGAGTGAATCCTTAATACCTACAACGGTAGTTGGGAGACCTGCGTGTTCTTGTCAGTTTGGGGACAGACACATGGCTCACTCCACAAGCATTTGTAGTCCTTCCGTGTCACATCTACTAAATTCGCCCACGCACAGAAGTCTGACCCTCGTATCCGCAAACGCCTTATTTCTTGAATAGCGCAGAAGATGATCGGATGCTCGGGCCTTAAAGTCAACATTCGTTTTGGGATTGAATGTTCTGGTGCCAGTGAATTAGCATCTTCGTTCATAGTATTACCCTCCCTTACATCATGAACCTCAACATGGGGGCTGCTCCAGTGGCTACGAGAAAGTTGGCATTCTTCCCTTAGTGCCCTGCGCCCTCCCTGCATTAAATTCAGCAGCTGTCAAACACGGCCTTCCATTCTTTCTCCACACGGTAAGTTGCAGTTATGTGCTCCATCCGGTGCTAAGAATACATCCTCGGCGATGGGACAGCACCGTCGCCCTTATATTCATCGGGCACAGAGAAAACAGCCAAGGACAGCAGTTTGCTGGTTGCTCTTTAGAAAGAAGCAAGTGGTTATCAGCCAGATACCTTGCTTCCTCCCCTGCATCTCAGGCACAGCAGAAAGGGAGACACTGTCAACTCTAGGCATCCAGTGCTTCCAAACTCTTCCCCCCCCAACCCGCGTGGGTAGCATTTCTGGCTTACACCCTGAGCCGGGACGCCCCTTTCTTTGCCCGCGGGGCCTCAGATCCGGGGCCCCATGAGAACAGTCCAGCAGCACGGAAACAAACTACAATCAGGCAGCATGTCAACCCTGAACTTGGGCCAACGGACTCTTGGCAGCTTTTCCAGATGAGAGCATGTGTAATTACCCCCCCCCCCCGATAGCGTAGCTGTATAAAATCGAATTCTGTTGTTTTGCCTGAAATAAAATTTGGGTATGGAACAAACCTCTAACTCTTACGAAAACACCCAACTTTTCACAAATAGTACCGCTGTTACGAGGTCTGTACCCTCACATATGCTGCCTAACCCCTGAGTGCTGGGCTTGGCAAACTATGGCCCCAAGGTCAAATCCAGGGCACTGCCATCTGTTTCTGCACAGCCACGAGAGTGGTTTTTACATTTTTTAATGGTCGAAAAAATTCAAAAGAAGAATAATAGTTCATGACACACGAAAGTTACGTGAAATACAAACTGCACGGTCCCTAGGCAAAGTCTTCTTGGAACACAGCCATACCCACGTCTTTCTGTATTGTCTGGTTGCTTTCCTTTTTTTAAAAAGAAGAAAATGTTTGTTTTTGAGAGAGCGCAAGTCGGGGAGGGGCAGGGAGGGGGAGACAGGATTCGAAAAGGGCTCTGTGCTGACAGGCTGACAGCAGTAAGTCCCATGTGGGGCTTGAACTCACGAACCGCGAGGTCATGACCTGAGCTGAAGTCGAAGGCTCAACCGACTGAGCCACCCAGGCGTCCCCTGTGGCTGCTTTCTAACTACAGTGGCAAACCTGAATTGTTCGAGCAGAGATTACAAAGCCGAAAATAGCTACTGTCTCGCCCTTCGTAGAAAAAGTTTGCCAACCCCTTTCTTCGTGTTCAAATAGCCTCCTTTAGCAAATGCTATTGTTAAGTGTACCTCTTATCTTCAGACTTTTGCAGGGATCAAATTAGATGATGCGTATAAATGGGTCTTCTTGGGGATTCGAGAGGGGACACAGAGGCTGGAAAACTCTGGGGTTCTCTGAGAGATGGCTGTTACCTTCCTCTTTTCAATTAGTTCTTTCATGATAACAGCAAGGGTCTACTCAACACAATAAACACGTACTAAACCTCCCAATGGCAAAAGAAGGAGAAGGAGGGGTGCCTGGGTGGCTCAGTCGGTTAAGCGTCCGACTTTGGCTCAGGTCATGATCTCACAGTTCGTGGGTTGAAGCCCCACATCAGGCTCTGTGCTGACGGCTGAGAGCCTGGAGCCTGCTTCGGATTCTGTGTCCCCCTCTCTCTCCGCCCCTCCCCAGCTCATGCTCTGTCTCTCCGTCTCTCTCAAAAATAAATAAACATTTAAAAAAGGCTTAAAAAATCCTTAGTGGATAAATGAATGAATGAACTGTGACGTGCTTTTTAAGAGGCCACGCACTTTAGATCTCACTGAGACAGAAGATCCAGAAGGCTAACATCTGCACAGTGGTCAGTTCGCCGATGACAAAACGACGTGGAGAACGGGCAGCCGTTCCGACCTCCCTGCTGACATGATTTCGGCGCAGACCTATTTCTCTTTGCCATTGCGAGTCAAGATGCTGTTAGAGGCCATACAATGCAGCCCGTGTTTAGGGAGTTTAAGTATCTTTTTGACGTTGCACATGATTTCCACAAAGGTCTGGCTGAAATGGCTGATGTCCCCTTACATTGTAGCAAATTAAGGGGTCTATTTTCCCCAGCAGGTATGTGAATACTGCAAATCCAATTAATGCTAACGACAGCAGGTGTCCACAGAGGCGACAAAGGGAGGGGGAAGGTTGTTCCCATTAGAATCTTCTCACAGCCTCCCATTGGCTCCGCGAGAAGGAGGCAGCTTCCTATTCCTCTTCTTGAAATGAGCCGACTAACAATCTCACTCGTATCTCCGTCTTTTTTCCAAAGATAGATATAAACTGCACATAAGCCCATTTTGAGAAGACTACACCAAACTTTGTTCTCTGGCATCCAACCAGGCTTTGCAAACTTTAACGTGCGGACAGATCCCCTGGGAGCCCTGTTGAAATGCAACTTCCCACTCAGGAGGTCCTGGGTGGGCCTGAGATCGTGTGTTTCCATGGAATATGTTTGGAGAAGTGGGGCCCTGTGGAGACGCCAGTCTTTCTCTGGTATCACCAGTAGCAACTGACGTGATCAGTGACCGTCCCGAGGCCCGGCAACGCCCTCTGAACCATCCCCCAGAGAGCAGAGATTCAGGACCCCGATTTGACATTCTGGGGGTGGTGATGAAGAATTCCCCAATAAAGCGACTCTCTGGGAAGCAAAGGGGCATTTCAAGCTTGGCGTGTGACGACTCTAAGCAGATGCGCCAGTCAAAATAGACACGGGCATCTTGGCCCCGCCATTCACCGGTGGTGTGGCCCTGGCCGGGGCTTTTCACCTTTCTGAACATCAGTTTTCTCATCTGTGAAAAGGGATAACAATTGCAGAGGGGAGTTTGGAAGACTGGAGACTAGAGAGACGGGGCAGAGCCTGGCAGTGACTGTATCAGTCAGCACAGCTAAGGGTCATCTTGGCCCCGTAAAAGTTGGCTGCATCTAAGACGCACCCTAGCTGGCCGCCTAAGCTTCTCATTGGCAGTCTCCTCAGTGGGAATCCCTGCTCAGGGATGAGCCCTCTAAAGGTAATCGAAAGCTTCAGAGATTTTTTTTTTCAACGTTTATTTATTTTTGGGGGGACAGAGAGAGACAGAGCATGAACGGGGGAGGGGCGGAGAGAGAGGGAGACACAGAATCGGAAACAGGCTCCAGGCTCCGAGCCGTCCGCCCAGAGCCCAACGCGGGGCTCCAACTCCCGGACCGCGAGATCGTGACCTGAGCCGAAGTCGGCCGCTTAACCGACTGCGCCACCCAGGCGCCCCTCACCAATCACTCTTCTGTATGTATGTTAGACTTTACAATGAATTTTAAAACTTTTTTTTAACGTGTATTTATTTTTGAGAGACAGGGAGAGACAGAGCATGAGCGGGGGAGGGGCAGAGAGCGAGGGAGACACAGAACCCGAAGCGGGCTCCAGGCTCTGAGCTGTCAGCACGAAGACTGATGCAGGGCTCGAACTCACGAACCGTGAGGTCATGACCTGAGTCGAAGTTGGACACTCAACTGACTGAGCCCCCCGGGCGCCCCACTTTACAATGAATTTTAAAGCATGCAGTTCATAAGAACTCACCTACAAAGACTATGCCATGACGTGAATCAATGCTTATACGTTCAGAAAGCAAGAGGGAGTAGCAGAGTTAAAAAATCCCTCAAGGGGCGCCTGGGCGGCTCAGCCGATTAAGTGTCTGGCTTTGGCTTAGGTCGTGACCCCATGGTTCGTGGGTTCGAGCCCCACATCGAGTTCTGTACTGACAGTGCAGAGCCTGCTTGGGATTCTCTCTCTCTCAAAGAAAATAAGTAAATAAACTTTTAAAAAGCCCTCAAAAGCGGCCAGTCTCTGCGCCAACAGCGTAGGTGATATGTCGTTAATTCTGCCGACCAGACTACTTCCTTTATTTGAGAAGGCGCATGAAGCAGAATCATGGAACCCTTGAATTCCCATGGAGAGCGTAGGAAAGCCCGGGCAGTTTGGGGTCCGGCCCAGCATGGTCCTGACTTCTTAGGTTTGCTTCCGTCCTAGGGCCAGGGGGTGTCTAACTGTGTCATGCTGCGGTAGTCACCACTCTGTATCAGCTGCCAGTTACGAGTCAGTGTTGAACGCGACTCAGCCGACTGTTCTCATCCAGCAACACTGGCAACAGGCTCGATCTGTCACTTATATAGCGATGATACACACTCAGTCCTTGGCTACCTGGCAAGTAGTCACAAGTAGATCCTATTGTGTAGCGGTCGCTGGGGTCACGAGTGTTTTCTTGAAGGTACGTGCGTGCGGACGCAGGGAGGAGTAACTTTTTTTCGGTTCAAGTCCGTGCTCTGCCGCTTACTGGCTGTGTGACTTTGCACAAGTTCCTCAACCTCGGCATGGTTCGGTTTTGTTAGAAATGGATCAGGTTGTGAGACGTATTAATAAAGATAATGTTATGTAAAGTGTACTTACCCCACTGCCTGGCACAGAGTAAACACTCAATAAGTCATTATTATTGTAGCGTTATCATGCCCCTTAACGATCTTGGAAAATCAATGAGATAAAATTGCAGACAATTCCAGATGTAAAGTTAGCGGTTGATAAATGTCATTATTATCTTGAGCGTTATCATGCCCCTTAACGATCTTGGCCCATAGGGAAGCTGAATATTTTCCTGACTAGTTGGGGGACCATCTGGGCTTGTAAATGAAGGAAAGAAAGGACAAAGTATAAATTATTTTCCCCACAAAGGTCTTGCAAAGCCCCCTGGGACTGGGCCCAGCTAACCCGGAGTCTGGCCCTCCCATGCTGCCCACCTGCCAACAATCATTCAGTTCCGGGGAGAGCATACAGAGAGAGCTGAGCATTTTACCCAAGTGTCATCCCGAAACTCTCAGCCTGGACTTCTCTTACTTTTTCATTCATGGAGTTATTCATTTGCATCTCTCCTGGAGAACATGACCTCCCCAAATGTGTTCCAGAAAACAGTGGTCTTTGAAAATGTATTATTCAGTGAAAGAAAACAATTATGTGGCCAAATAAGGTGGAGGTTCGGCAAACTGCCTCTTGAGATCTGTAACTTACACTGGCCTGTTAAAGGCCCTGACAAAGTCCTGCCATTCACTTGCTCTCTTGTTCACTCGTTCACTTAATTATATATACACTGAGTGCTTACAGCAGGGAACGAAACTACCCCACAGGGCACTGCCTAACCCAGAGCTTTCCAAATGCATTCTTTTTGTAGAGACCATTCCTTTTTTTCTTTTTAATTTTTTAACGTTTATCTATTTTTGAGAGAGAGACAGAGAGACAGAGCGTGAGCAGGGGAGGGGCAGGGAGAGAAGGGAGACACAGAATCCAAAGCGGGCTCCAGGCTCTGAGCTGTCAGCACAGAGCCCAATGTGGGGCTCCAACCTGTGAACCACGATATCACGACCTGAGCTGAAGTCAGACGCTCAACGGACCAAGCCACCCAGCCGCCCCTATAAAGACCCTTCCTGATTTGCCATTTCCTGATCTCCCCACACTCACTCAGCTGCAGTGAGTATCCAGAGGTTTCCAAAGCATGGCATTCAGTTTCACACCTCCGCGAATTCACTCGTGCCACCCCGGCCTCTGCCTGGAATGCCTCTTCTCCCCTCAACCCCCTCCAGCCTCGCTAACCCCGTTCTTCCATCTAGATTCTGTGCAAGCTCCAGCTTCTCTGAGGATGCCTCTCAGCTCACACCGCCGGGATGGAACAGCTTCCTCTCCTCTGCGCTCTCGTTGTGCCCTGTGCACACCCTGCTTCCCGGCACATTTCGCAGTGGTCTTTGTAGTACTTGTCCGCCCCCCACCAGACTCTGCATGAAGGAAAGGACCTAGAAGGGACCATGCCCAATTCATCTGTGTGTTCCCAGCTTAGCACAGTGCCTGGCTCTCAGCGACGGCTTTGCCAATAAGTGTGAAATGGGCGTGTGAGCCAGGCCCAAACGGTCTGGGGTCTCCATGCAAATGATTTTTTTAAAAAGGCACCTGCTCTTAGCAGGTTTCGCCTGGGGGTGCGTGATTCGCCAAGAGGGAGGCACACATGAGTGTCTGTGTGGGTGGGTGGGGGCGCCCTTTCCACTAGGTGCGAGGCTCGGGAAGCTGGGTCTGGGCGGTGCTTCGGCTCCACGTGGCCCCTCTGGCCTGGAAGCCTTTTGGCCGGCAACCCTGGAACGAAAGAACGGGGTTCCAGGCCGGGGTGTGGGCTTTTGGAGGGAATGTTGCACAGACTGACCTCCACTGCCCTTTCAGGCCTGAAACACTACAACTGTAAAGTAAGTGAAGAGACATTTCCGTGCAAGCCCGAATAGAATTCGTGTGCTCCCTTTCGCTTGCTTCAATTGCTACAGAAGTTGGTTGTACTTGGCTGATGGCCCATTTACCAAATCGGATGTCTGCTGCTCATTTGTCTCCCAGGAGGAGGAGCTCATTCCGTAGGATTCCCACTATAAAGAAACAAGTTAAAATTGGCCTTACTGCCGGATTGCATTTATGTAATTTGGACATTAGAAATAGCAGTCAGGATTGCCAGAGAAAAGCGTGGGCTGCCCAGCTAAATGTGAATTTCATACAACAATGATTTTTTTTTTTTTTTTTAAGCATAAGTATGTCCCAGGCACTGTTTGGGGCATACTTATACTAAAAAAATTTTTTTTTGCTATTGCTGCTGTTAATCGGACATTCAAATTTAACGGGGCATTCTCTGTTTTTATTTGCCAAACCTGGCAACCATACACACGATGCCCCTGTGTATTAACAGCTAGAATAGACAAGTCAGATTTTCCTGGTACTGAACCTCCTGGAAAAGGTACGGGGTATTTGGGGCAGTAATTAGTGGGTACACATGAGAACACCCTCCGAACGCCTTCCCTGACATGCAGGATGGAGTACACAAGGGGAAAGGATACTGCCATGATACTTTAAGAGAAAGAAGCTTTTCTCTAAGAAAGGAAGGGAACAAAGTCAGTTCGGAAGGATTTAGAACATCAAGGTCTGGGGCCCCTCGGAGGGGCAAGTGGTTAAGCGTCTGACCTCGGTTCAGGTCACGCTCTCACGGGTCGTGGGTTTGAGCCCCACGTCAGGCTCTGCGCTGACAGCGCGGAGCCCGCTTTGGATCCTCTGTTTCCCTCTCTCTCTGCCCGTCCTTCGCTCACTGTCTCTCAAAAATAAATAAACATTAAAAACAAAATCAAGGTTTGGTCGCTGAATTCTGATGAGGCTGTGACATGTTTAAAGTGGAGAGTGTCTTCACTTTGTTTTGTTCTCTCTGCTTTTAGAGAACACATAAATGTATTTGTTTTCTTTCCAGTGAAGTCTTTTAGAATGTTACACCGAAGAGAATACACATACCTCTGTCTTAAGGCTTTAGCAGGAACTACATGTGATAACATAGTTAAAGCACGTACACAGAGTAAACGTTCCAGAAATTGGGATTCTCATCTCTATCGTTGGTATTATTTCTAAATCTGGAGCCACCTACTGTGAGCTTCCTTCCTTCTAGTACATAAAAAGGAGGGCTACAACACAAGAAAAGGAAGGAGAGAAAAGGGGGGTTCCAGAGCTTACATTTCACCCTCAAGGCTGGATTTGCGCCCTCAAATTACGGCACCCACGACAATAGCAAATATTTTACCCAGAAAGAATTTTGATGCTGTTTAGCTGTGTGCGTGCGTGTGTGCGCGTGTGTATTTTTAAGTAGGTTCCACGCCCAGCGCGGGGCTGGAACTCACGACCGTGAGATTAAGAGTCACGTGCTCTACCGACTGAGCCAGCCAGGCGCCCCTGATGCTGTTTAGTTTCGTTATTTATCCTGTACTTTAAGCCCATGCCGTTTTCAACCATGTTTCCACACTGGCCCTGGGCAAACCCTACTAGTTTTGTTAGTGAGTGGCAGAGACGGAAAGATGGGTAGAGGTTGTGTCTCCTTTTCTATTCAAAAGCGTGTTCTGATAGCCAGGTTGTAAATTAGAAACTCAAGCTCTACCACCTATTTAACTCGTCACTGGCTCTGAAAACTTTTAAAACTCCATGAAGCACTCGAACTCCAAACAGATCCTGTGTTAAGCTGGTGTTACTTCTCATATTGTTAGTTCCTTGGTCTCCCCGAAACATGACAGAGGTGATCGACTGAGACTCAGTACCGGCAAATGATAGTTGCCCCATAAAATTAAGAGAAGGATTGGTATTCCAAGAGGCAAGTTAATTCAAACAGAACCATGAAATTAGTCAGTGCACCCATACGGCCCATGCTACCCACAGTGTGTGGTGATGAGTTTCAGTGACCAAACGGACACTGTATGAAATATTAAATATCAAGAACAAATGCCCCCTAGCCTAAGAACTTCGAAATACTGAACGATCAAATGAGGAACCCCGTTCACTTTCTGTAAAGCCATGCCGCACTGCATTGTTAGGTGGCTAAGGAACTACAACCAAAGGAAGACTTTGACTGTCCATGTTCCGTAGCAGCCAACTTTTACATCCTTACTTCTTAGCTGTGGATGCTTTTGCTGTGGTGCAGAAAGTAGTTGGGGATTAAGCAATTTAGTAGAAAATATATTTCATGGAGGGATGATTCCACAGCTTAAGGACACAGAGCATTCAGCAGTCGTGTATCTATAGAGACACTTAAAGTACCGTATGCCGGCAACGGGACGCACCTTTTACCTTTCTTTTTTCAAATTATTTTTTTAAAGTAAGCTCTGTGCCCAAAGGGGGGTTTGAACTCACGACCCGGAAATAAAAGAGTCATGTGCTCTACCGACCGAGCCAGCCAGGCATCCCTTAACCCTTTATTGTATTCAGCTTTCCCCCAGCTGGTCCCAGAAACTGGGAAAAAGTAGGACCTCAATAAGTAAATTCCTGTTAAATACAAAGATGGGAGAAGGAATAGTGACATTTAGCTTACCCTACCAAGCACCCCTGCATTGCTTCCCCTGCGGTAATAGAGTGGAAGGTAATGTTGGCAGCTGAAACTTATACAGCACTTGCTCTGTGCTATGAGGTCACGTAGTCGTCACTTCGGTCATACGAAGTAGGTGTTCTAGGAGCCCCGTTTACAGACGAGGAAACAGGTATAAGGAAGTTTAGGACCTTGCCCACAGTCACCCGGCCACTAACGAGCAAAGCCAGCATTCAAACCCAGATAGCTTAGTGCCAGAGCTCCACAGATTTTGGCTTTTAGCCGAACGCTCTCGGCATGGGACAGAAAGTGTCCACCTGCCCCCCTGAATGGTGAGATACTTGTAGGCAAGGCCTAGGTTTTGTCTGTATATCTTCCAGGGCCCAGCACAGGACCCGGGCCTCGCCGATGTCCAGAAGGCACTGGAAAGGAAACCGACTTGAAATATTAGGCCAATCCGTGTGAAATTAACATTGGTCTCTGTCGAAATGGTTGACTGTCAATTTCATGTAGTTCGGCCCACTAGAACGCAGACAACACCAACCAGCTCTGGAGCTAACCATACTCTTCATGCCCTTTAAATGCTTTATTAATTTGTAGCAAGCACGTTGATACTTCTAGGAAGAAAATAATACCATCGGATACTTTACTCACCTACCACTGGAAAGGCCAGAACATGGCAAAGTTGGAAGTCCTGGATTTCCTCATGCAAATATTTTATTCTTCATTTTCCTCTATGGCAGGTACGTAATTGTGCCTTGAGGTATCTATAGCACTGTCTCTAAAGGTCTCCCAACCAACGACGGTCAGCGCGTCGGACATTTTATCGACATGACATCCGGCTGAACTTTTCCAAAGCCAGTCTCCCCTAACCCTTCTCTCACTTTGCGACTCGCAAGTGGTAATGATAGATCGCTCCACAAGATGGCACTCCTATTTCTTCTTTGTTTTCCTTGTTCATCCCGATGAAAAGGCCCTAATTCTCCACGGTGGCAGAAAACACAGAACCATGCCTTGTGTCGCAACTAACGTAGCCGACTGCTCCTACGAACGGATTTTAGACACTTGAAAACAATGGATTTCTCCGAGACTTTCTAGTGCTACTTCGGAGAGGATTTCTGTTGCCACACGGGTGGGGGGGGGGGCACGTTGGGATGCGAAGAGGTTGGAATGTGGGCCGATTGCTGGTGCCTACCCTGGAGGAACACTCAGGCTGAAGGAAAGGAAGGGCCGAGAGCTGCCTATGTCACTGCAGGGCGAACGGCACCCATCTAAAGCTTCCCAGGGAAATGCTCCAACTGAATCTCGAAGTTCGGTTGCCCCCCACCCAGAACTGTTCCTACCCAGACTGGGTCCTCGGGCCTACGCCTCCCCTCACCTGGTCCCTCTCTACGGAAAGCACAGGACTGAGCGGAGTTGGGCAAATTTCGGCCAATGACGTCTCACTTCAAGGAAACAGCCTCAGGCTGAAAAGAAGAGGTATGGAAATCACAGGAACATTCATCGGATGCTTTGCTTGGCAAACTTCTCTCATTTAATACTCACACGAACCCTGTGTTTTTAGGTACCACACGCATAGGTAATACCTGATTCTAAGCACTTCGCAAATATTAATTCATTTCAATCAGTCACCATCATATTCCTATCATTATCTCCCTTTTACGAGAAACCGAGGCACAGTGGGATTAAGCGACTTGGCAAAGGTGTCACTGCTGGTATGAAGCACAACTGAGGTTCAGGGCCATGGATGCCAAACTCCAGGGTCTGGGCCCTTATGCTGCCTCTCTGTTTCACGGAGAAATAATTAGGACCATCGGATCAGAGTTCCTCAAATTCGCGCTACCCAACGTATAAACTTACCCGAATCTGCACCTTTCCTTCTCCCCACCTCTTGCTAATGCTGACATTCTCATCTGCGTTCTGATCCCTTTCTCTTAGCCTTTTGGGGGACCTCACACCACAGACTGTCCTCTCTCGATCTGCTTCCCCTCGCTGGCATTTAAAACCCAGCCCTCCCTGCTCCTCTGTACAAAGTACAACTATAAAGTTTGGGCATAATGCCAGAGGCGAGCAAAGGAGGACTCTGAAAAGTGACAGAAGGAAGGCTAACTGGACTAGGATCCCAAGACTGGAGGGACGGCACAGCGCACGGTGTCTCGTGATCACTCTTAACCCCACCGAAGGTGACCCAGACCCGGCATTTCCTGCTCCCGGGCTGAACAACAGAAGGCGTCTCGGGTAGGCTTCTTTCTTCCCCAGAGCAAATGGTAATCCTTCTGACAACATCCGGGGAGCCCAGTGGCACCAGCAAAGGAAGCATTCTCCTTCCCCTAACACGCTCCTCCGTCACTGAGAAACACCAGAGAGTGCCGGCAAGGGGCATCGTGCCACAAGAAGCCCCTTTGTCCCCGCATACCTGCCACTCCCTCCCGCTTTGAGAGACACCAGGTGGCAAGGCAGCACCGCCTAGGACGATCCTACCTCAACAAGTACCATGTGCCATCAGCACTTTTGTCACCATAAAGGGGACAGAGGGACCTGAGGTCCTTTCCCCTGCCAAGGGATGTGGGGGCCGGTGGGTGGAGCTGCAGGGGGCATCCCGTCATGACAAGCAGACTTCCAGGAAGCTTCTTCAACCCTGTGGGCCTGGAAAAACTCTACCCCCTCCGGCAACACCAGCAGATGGAAATAGGACCCAGAGTCTCCTACCATATTAGCCAAAATGTCCAGGACACGATAAACAACAACAACAACAACAACAACAACAACAACAACAACAAACACCTGTCACACCAAGAGCCAGGAAAATCACAACTTGAATGGGGGAAAAAACAAAAGATAATCAACTAACGTCAATACTGAGATGACTTGGATATTGGAATTATGTGACAAGGATTTTGAAGCAGCCACCAGAAACATGCTTAAACAGCAAATACCAATCCTCTTGCAATAAATGGAAGAATAGAGAAACGCTCTGGCAAGAAATAGACATTATAAAGAAGCACCAGATGGACACTATAGAAAGGAAACCTACAGTAATATAAATAAAGAACGTGTTGGATGGAATCAACAGTAGAGTGAAGATGACAGACGACATGGGAAATGCCAGAAGGAGAGGAGAAAAAGTGGAGCTGAAAAGAAGTATGTAAAGAAATAAGGGCTAAAAACATCCCAAGTTTGGGGAACGATGGAGACCTACAGATTCCAGAAGCGGAGAGAACTCTCAGTCCGACACACCCAAAGAAATGCAAGCCGAGACCAATCGTAACCAAATTTCTGACAAATAAAGACAAAGAAGAAATCTTGAAAGCAGCAAAAAAGAAACAATGCACCCACCGAAATCTTGAAAGCAGCCAAAAAGAAACAATGCATCCACCCAGGGAGAAACACCAGTTTGAATGATGGCAGCGTTCTCATCTGAAACCATGGAGAACAGCAGGAAGTAACGCAACATTTTTCAAGGACTAAAGGAAACCTCTTCTGTGAGAAAGGCCATGCAGAGAGAATGAAAAGACAAATGACGGTCTGGGAGAAAATATTTGTAAACCACGTATCTGACGAAAACGATCGAGAGTACCTAGAATATATAGAAAACAGTCAAGCCTCAACAGGAAAAAAAAAAATCCAACAACCCAATGAAAAACAATGGACAAAAGCCATGAACAGACATTCCACCAAGGAGGATACACAGATGACAACCACATGAAATGATACTCAAAATCATCAGCTATCCGGGAAATGCAAATTAAAACCACAGCAAGATACCACTAAACACCAAGCAGAGAGGCTAAAATGAATAACGTCAACACAGAATTCTGGTGGCTATGCCAACACACTGGATTGCTCATCTATTGCTGGCAGGAACGTAAAATGGTGCAGTGAGTGGCTCTGGAATGTGGTCGGGCAGTTTCTTAAAAAGTTACACATGCAGCTACCATACGATCCCGTAATTGTACTCCTGGGCGGTTCACCCCAGAGAAATGAAAACCTCTTTGAACACAAAACCTGCACGTGAAGGTTACAGCAGCTTTATCCGTAAGAATAAGAACAAGAGCTCAACACTGGTAACACCTCCGATGGGTGAATGGTTAAGCAAACTGTGGTATCATGGAACTCAGCAATGAAAAGGAATAAACTATTCATACCCCAAAGACACGGGGGAATCTCCAGGGAGTACGGCGAATGAGAAAAGGCAATTTCAAAAGGTTACATACCGTGGATTCTATTTACAGGGCGTTAATAAAGGGACAGAATTATGGAAAGAAACAGATGAGTGGTTACAGGTGGTTAGGGACTGAGCCGTGGTGGCAAGAACGATGCAGGGTGGTGACGGACATGGCTGGTTATAAAAGCAACAAGAGGGATGATTCCTGTGGCGTTGGAACCATGTGGGATGACATACATAACTTACACAAGCGATAAAATTGTACAGCATTTAATATATGTACACACAGATGAGTCCAAGTGGTGCTGGGGAAATCTGGGTAGGATTGATGTTTCATATCAGCGTCCATGTCCTGGTTGGGATGCTGTACTGTGTTACTGTAGGATGTTATCAATGGGGGAAGCTGGGCAGGTTGTGGAAAAAAAAAAAAATCTCTGTATTATTTCTTGCAACTGCACGTGAATCTACAGTGATCTCAATAGCAATTTCAGTGAAAAAACATAATTGAGCGTTGGATCTTCATTTAAGACTCCATATTCCTCTCTTAACTACCATCCTTTTTTTTTCTTTAAGTTTCCTCGCACAACCAAACATTTTGAAAAGGTCCTCTGACTTCTACGCGTCAACTTCCCTATTGTTCAACCAATTCTCAATCCACCACAATGGATCCTATCACTTCACTAAAATGGCTCTTGTCAAGGTTAACAGTAACATCTTGTTCTTCTACGTTGACCTTTCTGTCCCTGTCTTACTTGATGCTTCAACCTGTTGACTGCTCCTTCCTTCCAGAAACACTCTTTTCCCCTCCTACCTCACTGGTTACTCCTCAATCTCACCTTGGGTTCTTCTTTGTCTGCCTATTTCTTTTCCTTCCAGTTCACCTACCATAATACAGTTGACCCTTGAATAACATGGAATTGAACTGCTCAGGTCCGCTTATACACGGATTTTTTTTTTTTCAACGTTTATTTATTTTTGGGACAGAGAGAGACAGAGCATGAACGGGGGAGGGGCAGAGAGAGAGGGAGACACAGAATCGGAAACAGGCTCCAGGCTCTGAGCCATCAGCCCAGGGCCTGACGCGGGGCTCGAACTCACGGACCGCGAGATCGTGACCTGGCTGAAGTCGGACGCTTAACCGACTGCGCCACCCAGGCGCCCCAATATACACGGATTTTAAAAAATAAATACAGTACAGGGGCGCCCGGGTGGCTCAGTCGGTTAAGCGTCCGACTTCGGCTCAGGTCATGATCTCCCAGTTTGTGAGTTCAAGCCCCGCATAGGGCTCTGTGCTGACAGCTCGGAGCCTGGAGCCTGCTTTGCATTCTGTGTCTGCTTCTCTCTCTGTCCCTCCCCCACTTGTGCTCTGTCTCTCTTTATCAAAAATAAATAAATGTAAAAAAAACCCAAAAAACAAAAGTAAATACAGTACAGTACTATAAATGTATTTTCTCTTCCTTAGGGTTTTCTTAACATTTTCTTTTCCCTAGCTTACTTTATCATAAGAATGCAGTATACAATACATAGAATATACAAAATGTGTCTTAATGGACTGTTTATGTTATCGATAGGGCCTCCCGTTAACAGCAATTCAGTTTTGGGGGAGTCAAAAGTTACACGTGGATTTTCACCTGCGACGGAGGGGGCGTGGCACCGCTACCCCACCCCATGTTGTTCAAGGGTCAAGTGTAATCTCATTCTAATAATTAACTTCGTTAAGACCTGCAAGTTCCTGACCTCACCACCTTCTCACAGCTCATCATCTACCTCATGGTCTCACTGTGTCCAGACCTTAGATTCAACCAGCCGTCATTATACTCACTCTCTGGTGAAAAAGCTTTACACCCTAATTTCTCTCTCCCTCTATTACCTGTGCCTTGTAAAGTCCCAACCTCAGTCAACTCTACTCCCTGCCTACTTCCTCCTTGTATTTCAGTAGCCAAATGCTGCCTGAAAAAAACACACAGCTGTGTTGACAGGTTTCATGTCAATATCATGGTCATCAATTTCAAATGGGCCCTCTATGTTGCCAGAACATCCTACCACACTCGCTTTCCCATTCACATTCCACTCTCCGAAACAACTATCTCACAACTTTCTTTTCCTTCTCAGACCCACACGCACGTCCGAGATCCAACCTTGCGCTCACAGATGGTGTCCTGGCCTCACTTCATTGATAAAGCAGGAGCACTATGGTGAAATGTCCCTGTTTCTGTCGGTGGCTAACTCCTCCACTTGTGCTCAGTATCCAACCCATCTCTTCCAGCCTCCTCTGGGGTCTCCCTCATCTGATTTAGTCCCTCTCTTTCTCGCATCTTCAGTGTCTCCCTTTCGACCTGGTCATCTTCATCAGCACACAGGCAGGTCCTAGTTGTCCCCTACTGTCAAGAAAAAATTCCTTTTACCCCACAGCTCCATTCATGCTGCCACCGCATTCCTTCATTCCCGTTCACTACAAGATCCCTTTCGTAAGTGGTATATAGTTACCATTCGCACTCTTCGCCTCTGGTTTCCTCCTCAATTCACTCTAATCCAGTTTCCGCCTCTGCCACTCTAGAAACATCGCTTTTGCCAAAGTCGTCAGTGACCTTTGCGTAATCAAAGTCAGTGGTCCTTTCTCTGCTCTTGATTTGCTTGGCTGCAAGCAGGTCTTGACACAGCTGACTCTTGCGTCCGCTCTTTGGAGCGCCTGGGTGGCTCAGTCAGTTAGGCGTCCAGCTCTTGGTTTCGGCTCGGGTCATGACCTCGCGGTTCGAGGGTTTGAGCCCCGTGTCCGGCTCTGTGCTGGTGGTGCAGAGAATGCTTGGGATTCTCTCTGCCCCTGCCCTACTTGCGCACGCGTACTCTCTCTCAAAAGAAATAAATAAACTTAAAAATAACAACAACCCTGTTTTTCCCTGGGCTTCCAGGACGCTGCACTCTCCCGGTTTTAGTTCTATCTCACTGGCCTCTCCTCTGTCTGTTCGGTAGCCTTTAATCCTTCTCACCCTAAGTGACCTCATTCAGTCCTATAGCTTTAAATGCTACCTATGTGCCGATGTGTCCCAAGCTTACACGACCCCTGATACGTCCAAGTGCCCCCTTGGCGTCTCTACATGGATGTCTAATAGGCACCTGAAAACTAATGTGTTTGGACCCAAACTCATGATTCTTCCCGCAAAATTGTTCTCCCAGTTGCTCTCATAACAACTCTAAGACCCATTATTCTTTTCCTCCCCTCACTTTCGATTCTTCCAAAAATCCTTCTTACTCTGCCTCCAAAAAATGTATCCTGATTCTGTCTACTTCCATCCATCACCAATATTACCATCCTGATCTGATCCATCATACCCATTTGGCCTAAAGCAATTGCTTCTGATGGTTTTTCTTAGCTTCTGCAAATCCTTGCCATCCATTCTCCGCTCAGCACCAGAGTAACCTTTTTAAAAAAAGAAATCAAATCATTCACTTCGTTTCTTAAAATCTTCCTGGGACTACCCAGCGGACTTAGAATAAAATCCAAACTCCTTTTCCTACCTCTTACCAACAAGTCCTTTGGGAAAAGTCAGGGAGGCATTTCAGTCTCCACCTTCCAGAAAAAAAAAAAAACAAAAAAAACCCCAAAAACACAACCTAGCTGGGGAAGAGGATAAAGGAATGAACACACAACATGCTGTTTGGGTCCAGCTAGATCTGCCGCTGACTAGCTGTGTGACCCTGGGCAAGCTACGTAACCTCTCTGATCTCTGAGCCTTAAGGTTGCTGAAATGGTCCTCCTTAACACTAAGATTCCATAATCAACTGTTAGTTTTCAAGTCGCAACACGTCGTCAATTCTACTAGCACCGAGACAGGAAACAAATAGGCAGTTTTGAAAAAAAAAAAGGTTGGGCGTTCTCCTTTTTTCTTGGAAAACCTTATGATTAACCAAGGATCTGATGTTTCTTTTGTGAGACAGAAATCTGAAGCTCCTGAACCAAACTGCCAATCCCCACTCGCTTCCTAGCTTACAATTTCCCAATTTTTGACTAGTTTCTGTAAAGTGGTGAAAATGTTTTAAAAAAAATTAAATGAGGAACGGCGAACCGATATTTGAATCAGCCCTTAATCAGCCAGATGGGGTCATGGAAGCTTTAGGAACATCGGCTCTGGCAGCCCAGATTTTGCCGCACGGACCACGTGTGCTGGGGCACACCCAAACTGTGCCTCCACACCAGTTTCCTAAGCCTGAAGCCTCACAGCCTTCCTGCCTCCACACCTGCCCAATACCCTCCGTATATCCTACCCAACACCTGGTCCTGGTGAATCTACCTCAAAAAACATTTCCCAAATAGGTCAAGACCCAAAGAGCCAACCCTTTCATCCTGCACCTTGACCCGCCTACTGCTTTTGTGTGTGTGCGTGTGTGTGTGTGTGCGCTTTCACATCTCTGTGGCTTTGTCCTCTGCCTTTAGTAAAATCTCTGCTTTTCAAAGCACTTGGTCGCTGTCTCTTGACTAAAAGAGCATAAGGATGGGTCCTCATAACCTGGATCTGCCCATGCGGGAGACCAGAGTGGCACTTCCCGAACCCAATGCTTAGTATGATGGCAAGACCTTCCCTTTATGCGTCACACCGTTAATTGGCTGTTCTATTTAAGGAAAGCCTTTTCCTCTACCATTGGTCATGCTACCACATTTGAACTGACATTGACAGATTTAGCAGCGGTTGTGTGTTTAGCTGTAATCAAAGGAGGAAGGCTAATGTGGCCTTCTAGATTGTTGTCCTGGAAGGCTCCCTGGGTGGTCTGATTGTGTCTGCAGCGACACTTTAGTTTCTGTATGGAGCAAGATATTTATGAACGGTCAAGCTGGTTTTGCCACTCTAATGGCCCAAATTGGAATTTGCCAGTAAAACAGGAAGAGCTCCATGCACATCGGGCTAGAAAAGCGAAATGCAATTAAAAAGGGCTCGTTTGTTAGCCGTCTATATTTCCCAACTTACCCCCGGGACATATTTAAAATCTACGAATTTTGACAGGAAAGACATTGGCTTTGATCTGTGGTCTTGGTGCAATGTTCACCATAGTTAAAACGGGTGCTCCTTAAAATGTTAAGGCACCCCCACCTCCTCCGTTCTTTTCTAAACTCTGCAAATGTATACAATTTCACCCAAGAGTGAAGATGCCTTCACTGTATCCCAAGGAATTGACTCGAAGGGGCACAGGTTGAGTGGTGTTTCTAGTTTTTCCCAGTGATACCATATTCCCCATCCTAGGTCAGCCATTTCTGCGGGGGGACCAAGGGGCACTCTGTGTTGCTGCAGGGCAGGATGTGTGACATAGGTCCGGCAGTCTAAGTTGTTGCTAATGACAACAACAATACGGTTAATAAACATGCGCTGACACCGATTATATTTTCTGTCCATTTTATTATTAAATCCTAACTTCTCTGTAGGTTAAGAGGCATTATCCCTCTACTGTGGATGAGGGAACTTTGGTGTAGACAGTTGCAGTGTCTTGCCCCAAATTGCGTGGTGAGTGGGTGGCAGAACTGGGAAACCAACTGATGGCTCTCCGTCTCCAAAGCCAAGGTATTTTTCCCCTTACAGGAGCCTTTGACCAACATGGATTTCATCTCATTTCTGTCTTGCGGGTGAGTGAACTGAGCCTGAGAGAGGTTAAAGTAACTTGTCCAAGGTCACATCACCAGGAAGTATTGGAGTAACTTGTAACCCAGATTCCGGGTCAGATTCCAGATCTCCCGGGCTCTCTTCAACTGCCCTCTTTCCGTGACAAATGGACCTAGCCGGCCTGCGGCTGATCCCATGGGGTGTCAGAAAAGCCTGCAGACTGGAAGTCAGAGTGGGGGAGGGGCAGTATTTAGAAAGGTGGGCGGGGACAGCAGCCACCCTCCTATCCTCAGGATTCTAGTGACTCCATTTGGCCCTAGACAGCCCGATTCCCTGTGGTTCAGGACACTGTGTGTGTGTGTGTGTGTGGGGGGGAATGTTGAGCCCCCTGTAGTGAGTTGAATGGTGACCCCTCAGAGTATATGTCCCCATCCTAATCCCTGAACCTGTGAATGTTACCATATTTGGAAAAAGGGTCTTTGCAGATGTAATTATATTAAGGACCGTGAGATGAGATCATCGCGAATTATCTGGGTGGGCACTAAATCCAGTCACAAATGTCCTTACAAAGGAAAGGCAGACGGATATTTGAGACCGACGGTTACAAGCCAAGGAATGCCTGGAGCCACCAAAAGGCAGAAGAGGCAAGGAACGCATTCTCCCCTAGAGCCTCTGGAGGGAGCGTATCCTGGCCAACAAGGGTTACTGGCCTCTGGCAACACAAGAGAAGGAAATTCTGTTGCCTTAAGCCACGGAGTTCGTGGCAATCTGTTCTGGCTGCCACTGGAAAATCTTCCATGCCCTGAGTACGGATCGAGATGCCTCCATCTGCAAACGCACAAAAGGAGAGCTCTGTCTACCAGTAGGGCTGAGGAGTTGGCTCGTGACAAATGGATGCTCAGAATTCAGGGTGCAGGCCACATTTCTCAGAGTATAAGGCTCAGAGAGTAAGTGGGTATGGGCGGGGGCCTAGCAAAATCCCTGTGATTGTAAACAGCTGGGCTAATGCATGTGTCAGGAAAATCTTGATAGGTGTGAAAGCAAGGGTTCCAACGAACTGGCATCAATACCGCACGAGATGTACTGACCTATAAACCTGTGGGCTTCAGCGAGCCTTCAGTCAGGGCAATTCATCCTGCCCTGAGACTTCATCTGAAGCTGTGTTATGTGGAGAAAGGAGCATGGACTTTGGCCTAGAACCCCTGGGTTTGAATCCTGGCCCTGTCCAAGGTCACAGCCGTTGAGCTGACATAACTAGAAAGTCTCTCCGGGTCCTCATGTGCAAAATTGCGATAATGACAGGAACTAGCTCATCGAGATGTTGCCAGGATTAAATTAAATATTGTAAGCTTACACGTGCTATCACTGCCACAAGGTAAGTGCTCACGATACACGGCACTTGCTCTGTTCGGTCCTGAGCCCCTAGAATGCAGCTCTATTACTGCTACCCTTTCCTGGAGCTGGTGCGGGAGGAAGGCGTGGGCTTATTCTCATGCTCAATTGCTGTGACCGAAGTGGAAGATGGCTCGGAGCGACAGCTTTCTCTCTGTCCTGGACCCAATTCCCAACGTGGAGAAATGGTGAGATCCAATGTATTTCGTAGCTCTGGAAAAAGACAGGATGGCTCTATCATAACTCCGGATAAAACGGAGTCACATTTACGATATGAACGATTCATAGGGATTGCATTTTTTTTTTAAACGAGGTCCACAAAACACTACAAACCGCCATCCTGGCTAAGAGGCTAGATTCTGTCATGATATTCAGGGATGGCATCCACTTGAGTGGCTGGGAAGACTGGATGACGCAAGGGACATGGCATTGGGAAGGAGTACTTTCTATGAAGTCACACTTCATTTGCATTGGGACATCAAACGACTCAATTCATTTTCGTCTGTTCCGCTCACTTCACAGGCCTTTACCTGCAGTCTAAGCTGTCAGATCCTTTTAGAGGTGTTACGAGTAAGATCTGTCAGCGTGACAGGTGGGCTTTTGTATTCCTACTGTTCAGTGTTCCTGCGTTCTGGGATTCCGACAATCGAGAAAACTCCTGCAACTTCTTATTTCATCATGGACAACCTCAGAGGTGGAGAAACGGACTTCTTGTCCCCAGTGCAATACATTTGCTTTAAAACATTCTCCCGGGAGGGGCACCTGGATGGCTCAGTTGGTTGAGCATCCGACTTCTGCTCAGATCATGATCTCGTGGTTTGTGGGTTTGAGCCCTGCGTCAGGCTCTGAGCTGTCAGCTCAGAGCCTGGAGCCTGCTTCAGATGCTCTCTCTCTCTCTCTCTCTCTCTGCCCCTCCCTCGCCTGTTCTCTCTCTCTGTCTCTCTCTCCCTCTCTCCGTCTCTCAAAAATAAACATTTTTTTTAAATTTAAAATATTCTCCAGAGAAAAGAAAGGAAAGACAAAGAGAGCAAAATTTGGGGTCTCTATTCTGTGACCAAGTCACAGGTTAAATCTTGCTTTAGAAAGTCAGTCATTTAAGGGGCCCCTGGGTGGCTCCGTCGGTTAAGCGTCCGACTTCGGCTCAGGTCATGATCTCGCGGTCCGTGAGTTCGAGCCCCGCGTCGTGCTCTGTGCTGACGGCTCAGAGCCTGGAGCCTGTTGCAGATTCTGTGTCTCCCTCTCTCTCTGCCCCTCCCCCGTTCACGCTCTGTCTCTGTCTCAAAAATAAATAAAAAAAAAACATTAAAAAAATTTTTTTAAAAGAAAGTCAGTCATTTAAAAGGAACAATAACAATAATAAAAAAAAACAAACAAACCCCAGAATCGTAACTAACTCCAGCCAGGAATACTACAGTGCAGATGTGTGTCCCTAACGGAAGAGGTATTTTGACATTTTTTGCTGTGCCTGACACCTTAGAACTTCTCCGTAGAGGTATATAGGGAGCCAAACTCAGACAATCCAAGAGAGCTTTTATGCATTCCGTTGGGAGTTCTCTTTATAACTACAAACATAGGGTATAAGAAGGGTCAAGTTATTCCCTCAAGAAGCTAAACCATAGGTGGAAAGGATCCAAATTAATTAACTCCAATATAGGTTTAAGTTATTTATAAACCCGAGGAATAAGCACAGCCTGGATTTCCAAGTGCCTCTGGCTAACACAATTAACTCTTTATTGACCAGCTAAAAATACCCTAATCCTCACTTCTCCATGAGAAATTTTGGTTTAGCCAAGTCAATTCTGCTATTCTCACTTCCTCTTCGCACCATAGGATTTGGCAAAGATGCCTACGGTCCTAAAATAAGCACAACGGGTCTAGGCGGGTTTGTACCAGGAGTTATTCCTGCGAGTAAGTGACAGACCTACTCTGAATCATCAAGATCAATCCAAACCGAGCGGCTGTCACGGGTTCTTGGCAGGTAACGTGTGAATAGTAGGTCTGGGGCAGGTGAGCCTCAGAAACACACGCAGCCTATGTGGTAAGACATACGTTTGGGAACACATGACCCATGTTGTAAAGACAACAGAGATGGTGATGATTCACAGACAACTTGGCGCACGGGGGGGGGGGGGGTCCTATTCCAATTGAGTCCAGAAGCCCTTGCTCAGGGAAAAAGAATTATAGGAGGCTGAGAAGCCGTAAGCAATAAATACAATATATCGGCCAAATCAGGACATTTCTGAGGCTGAAATGGGGAGCTACTGATAATTACATCAAGACCTAGCTGGAAGGCAGGGGAAGGGTACTGCTAATATTATAGCTCTCGTTGGCATCAGAGAGGTAACATCTTGCTCAGTGCCTGGCGCATAATAAAGTTCAGTAAAGGTTTGTGGAGGGAAGAAATGGATAAAGTAAAATTGTACCACTTCTCCAAATTCTTTCAGTCACTGATCACTGGGGTTGGTATACCATTATTAAGGACTTGGTGGCGGTGATGGTCTTGACTCGCTGGGGTCATAATAAAGGGAGAGAACGGAGTTCTAACCACCACGTCCAATGGTTTGGTCTCAGCTCACACACTCCTTGAGCTTTTGAAGTGTCTAAGAATATTGGCCAACCTCTCTCTTCCCTTGGTTTCCATTACATGGCGCTGTCCTGGTTCTCTTCTTACTTTTGTGACCCCTGCTCCCTGTCTCCCTTTCCTAGTCCCTCTTTGCCCTTTTCTTCCTCTGCCATAAAGCCAGGTATTCGTGGGGAATCCGCCCTCAATTCCTTGTCCTCTCTTCCTGTATCCCCTTAGTGGTCTCACCTGCTCTGTGTACTACTCACACGATTCTCAAATTTCGGCCTCCCTCCACAGCATCAGCTCTGCGGCACAGTGGTCCATTTGCACCCCAGACTCATAGCATTTGAAGCAAAATTTCACATCGTAAACCAAGTCTTCCTTCTGGTGTCTTTCTGTGCAGGGTATCTCCATTTGTCAAGGGACCAAGGCTTGACACCCCAGGCCCGTCGTTTTGTCTTCCCTCTCTCTAAGTCACACATCCAGGACAACACCAAGTTCTCCTGGACCTTGTGATCCAATTAATCCAAAATCTGTCCAACTCTGGCCCACGTCTTTTTCTTGCTATAGTCCATGTGCCTTTTAATTAGCCTATCTGCCTCCATTTCTAGCTTCCCAATTCAAATCATTAGGAGCTGAAGTTTCTTCTATTTAGATGTCAAAGCGTGACCCCATTTAGCTGCATAATTGCTATTGCTAAAAGCAAGGGTGGGTGTGTGCATGTGGGGGGGGAAGGTCGGGGGATTCAGAGGTGACCCAAGCACTGGATAAAGAATTTGAGTAGAAATCTCTAGGATCCCTTCAAATAGCTAGGCGCAGGTAAGGGACAGGGGTCTGGAAAATGAGTCAGGATGAGCATGTAGACTGCTGGCAATAGGAGTTACTTCATATTTTTGGGGGCCCCTTCTGTGTCACTCATCTGGACATGGGTTGGTCTCTCGCATGCACTCCTTGCCCTGGGCAGGGGTCTTGGCAGTTCAGACTGAACCTTCAGGATTCCCAACCCCACAGCCTACTGAGTGACTTAGTGAGACCCAAATGAGCACTACCTGTAGAATCTGTTCTGGAAGCCGAGTAGAGGCAGGGCGCTTGAGCCCCGGAACGCGATTTGTACGGTAAGAATTTATGGAGCTGGTAAGACAGTGCCTCGGTTGTCTGAAGTTGTCACTGTTGGCTCTCCTGCCACCTACCTGCATCAAGCTGCGCGTCCCCCTGGACTGGCTGACAAGGCTTTGGCCTCGTAGCAGGCTTCAAGCCCACCTCTCATTGTCTCAGAAAAATGGCAACGCCACGGCCCTCACAACGGTACAATTTTGCAGCCACATGTACTCCCCGGGCAGCCAAGCTGGTTTTGGGATTTGATGCCAGATGGGGTGGCAGCACCGAGTCCGGCTTGGGGCTCAGAAGGAACTAAGTACCCACATCCATACCCTGAAAAACAGCGTGCGCTTCGGCGCGGTCGGTGCCGTTATTTCTGCCCGGGTTCCAGAAAGGAGTCTGCTCTCCAGGCGACCCCTCTGAAGAGAGGCACATGTTACCGCGTTTAGACTTATTCTGCTTTATAAAACCTGACACACTCTGCTCCCACAGAATTTAAATTTTCCTCCCCATTCACTTAAAATAGCCTCAGCTCTCTAACAAGGAAAACGCGTGGAGGCTGAATGGCAAGCACTCGGCTTCGAATTTGTCCTCACAAACCCCTTTTGTTAGCTTCTTAGTACCATTCCCTTTCCCCTCGGGGACAGCTAGATTCTTCACACGTGGCTTTACATTTTCCCATAAGAGGCTATCGATTTCACTGTCACCGCTCCTCGCCACCACCATCATTACCTGTCACATGTCACACGCGCCCGACCGGTGCAATGCACCGCGGGCCTAAGAGCATCACTCGGAAGCCCAGATTCTCATTTTCAAGACGCACCTATCTGCGCCCAGGGCAGATGGACACGGCCATCCACTGGAGCCAATGATGTCTTCTCCCAGAATTCCTCGTCACTGATTAGTCCAATATTCTATGCGTATCTGTGGGGTGTGCATGCACACGCGCATGCACACGCGCACACCAGAAACCTCATATACAATTGGGATCTTCGTCGTTCATTAGAAGGAGGATCGTTAACATGACCTATCACTCCATCTATGCACTTCGGGGGTGTTTCTGCTTCACCAGTTTGACTTAGGCTATTTTTGGACGCGCACATCCCATTCTTAAAAGGCTTCTCGGCGCTTCAAATCTACGTTGCGTCAGTATATCGGACGGAACAGTTCAATTCGGTCTTGCTTTGTGCTATACTGTGGTACGTTTTGAAACAGATGCATATTCGATTTCTGAGACGGTCTTTCCCACTGAACTACATTCAAATAATTTTAACCCTGAGGACAGATTCTCCAAAGTCTTACAAGCGCATTTCAGTCTGAGAATTAACACACCCTACATTACTTTTGAAAGAAATATTGCAATATCAACGTAATCACCTGATAGGAGGGCAAAGGTTAATAATATTATTGCATACCACCTAATATATGAGTGATGACTACCTAATCATGAATCATTTGAGATTAAAAAGAAAGACTCATAAAAACTATTTGATGATACCCATCAAATGAAAAGGCAGACATTTCAAGTAGGTGCAAAATTAATATCAGATGTCAAATTGACATGGGTTTATATATGTTACATAAGTTACCATATGTATGGCCTCCTACGCATTCAACTTTAAGTAAATACACCTGGATATGGAGAACAAAAACCATCTACTTATGGTGGCTTTGGGGAAATAAATGTACAAAGTAATAACAGATGCCACGTTATTTTCAGATACTGAAACCTGAGGAAATCTCATTGTCTCCTGTCCTTACCATCTTTCAAAATCCTCTGCTATATTTTGATACTTGATATATTATACTTGATATATCATACCTGAAATGAGGTGAACTGAGATAACGGCATAAAATACGGGATAAATATAAGTGCACACCTATGCCGAGGAAGGAATCTAACTATAATAATGGCTGACGCTCTTATTACATTGACTAGATGGACTGTATTTTTTAAATGCAATATTTGATTGGGCCTGTGCTCCAAGTAGGGGGCGGGGGTAGAGGAATCTGTTAGGCTCTATGATCTAATTAGTTCTCTTCTACGTGGTTTGAATGAAAACAGATTAAAATTTCATGATTCAAAAACGTATAGGCCAGTTGAATTCCGTAAATGTTAGGACCCTGCCGCTTTTGATTCTAGAGGGAAAGGGGGAATGTTGGGGGACTGTTAAAATATCTGGGATGCTGATTACCTGAATAAAAGAGACTACAAGCTATGTCTATCTTTGTGCGTCCGGGATGGAGCACAGTGCTTGGAACATAATGGGTATTCAATAAATGGCTGTCAATGAATGCGTAAGATTAATGAAAAAAAGATCTGTAAATAATAACAATGTTTTCCCAAATCTTCTTTTAATTACATAAGTCAATGGCGAATGTTATATATATACCTCTCCATGCCCATCTCATCCTTATCATTTCTGTTGTTATTCTTGCTGGATTTTTCTCCCCTTAAGCCTCTTTCTCTTGCTGGATGACCTACCAGATCATTGAAATAAACATGTTCTTATGTGGACCAACAATATGAAAACCAGTTTGCAAATCGATCCCAACTTAACCAAAGGGTCTCGTCAAATTAAGAGTTTGAATCTATTACTTCTACTTTTTGGAACAGTACATTTCAAACTTATTGTTAATGAAACCATATGTAGAACTCAAAATACAAAACAATGACCACGTGGAGCTGGTATGCAGAGGGAGGCAGCCCCTAGTCCTACCCTGATGAAGTTAGGGCTCGAACTTCATCATTTCTCTCCTAGCATCCCACAGCTCAGAACGCCTGGGGTTCCCCAAAGCAGAGTTTGAAAACTAGCACTCTACGACTCCCTCTGGAAAGGGGAGAGAAGGAAAGCCCAGCGAGTTCTATCTCAGGGTGGGAATGTGAGGACGTGAATCTGGAGCTGGACAACATGGACTGACTTGAAAGAATGCATCACAAGGTAAAATGAGCTTCCTAGAATAGCACAGCCCGTGCTGCCATTGGCGGCAGCTGCCTTAGCAGAAACACACAACCTGCTGTCTATATTCAGAGTGCATCGATGCAGCCCCTGTCAACACTTCCAAGTGTGGGAGGCGCTTTCTCCCCATGTGCTCTCGCACTCACACATCTGTATCTCTTTCCATAGATTCTCCACCTGAGAGACTGAGTTGACACTACTTGAGGAAACCACTCTGCGTGCTGGTCCAATCAGAGGGTGTAATCCCAGGAGGAGGGGAGTGCTGGAGATCTCTGGTGCTGGAGATAGGCCATATAGGGCACAAATATTTGAGATTCTTTGAAAGTCATGTGCCCTGCTGTACTCCACTGTCACATCCGTTAACCATGAGCGAACGCTATAGCAAGATCGGGGCATTTCTACCGCAAAGCAAAATGGAGCACAGCACCAAGAGCACACTTAGTAAATGTCAAAGTCATCATGGCAAGTTATATGGAAGCACATTCTCACTAAGAACTAAGGCCACGCTATATTTCAGCAGAACTCTGAATGCTCACTTCCTTTCTCTTGCCCTGGGCCTAGCCTTCCAAGGCGCAGAACAAATGTTACCTCCTGCAGGAAGCCCTCTTCTACTATTGTCTTCAATAATCTCTCTCTTCTCAGGCTTTCATTTGCACTTACCCTTTCTCCCATACCTCTTTTTAATTGCTTACTTTTGCTTCCTGAATTGTTCTAAGATGGTTTTTGGCCTGGGGCGTCTGAGAGGCTCAGTCAGTTAAACATCTGACTCTTGATTTTTGCTCAGGTCATGATCCCACAGTTCGTGAGATCAAGCCCCATGTTGGGCTCTGTGCTGACAGTGTGGAGCCTGCTTGGGATTCTCTCTCTCTCTCTCTCTCTCTCTCTCTCTCTCTCTCTCATTCTCTCTGCCCCTTCACCCCCTTCTCTCTCAAATAACTAAAACTGAAAAAAAAAAAAAGATGGTTTTCTGTCTCCTAAGCTGGACTGGAGGCTCTTTTAGAATAAACATTGTGTAATATATAGTAATAAACCACTTAGTTCAAGGTCAAACCATATAGGAGAGAGCTGTGAACAAACAACGGCATCAGCCCTGATTTATCCCTTTATTTCCATATTCATAAAGCTAACTGCACACCGAATGCACTCTGATGTTTAGTGCACATCTTAAAATTGACATGATCATAGAAAAAACTCTAGATTTTCAACCCCACCACTAGTCCATCCTGACCCCCCCCCCCAGTATTCTCCAACTCATTAAATGGCACCACCATGCATCCAGTTGTTCAACTCCCAAACCAAAACTCATCCTTCATTCTTTTTTCTCCTTCACCTCCCACATCCAATCCATTAGTAAATCTCACTATTTCTACCTAGAAAATAAAGGCCAAATCCAACACCTTTTATCTTCTCCACTATCACTTTGCAGTCTAGACCAAACCACCATCACCTTTTGTCTATACTGTACCAACATCCTCCTAGCTGAGCTCTCTGCTTCTGCTTGTGGCTCCATTATAGTACATTCATTCTTATTCTCTTTGCCTGCCCCATTTCCCCACCTTTCCCCTCTCTCCCACAAACTCTGGGTAAACTGAAACTCGACTAGAAAATCCAAGTTGAACCAACAGCTTCCCCCTTGTTTCACTTTCTTGTTCTGGTCTCTAGAGCAGTGCTGAGCTCCTGACACCCATTTATCAAAGACAGGTAAGAGTTCCAAGTTCTCTCTTCTTTTTTTTCCAATACCCTCAGCTCTTCCAACTATTCCTAATAACAGATGCTTTCTTGACAGCTTGGCATCTCTGGGTGCTCTCCTCTAGATTCTCCCTAGCGGTCCCTCTTTACTTAATTTATGATTCTTCTTTTCAAATGAAAAGAGTGTTCCCTACAGGTTGGTCCGACCAAAGCAGTGCACTGCTTGCCTTGGTCTGGTCACCACACATGTTTTAATGAAGCTTGGATAAATATGTAAGTTTAAGAGCTGCTAAATGGGAAGCATTGGCCCCTATTAAGTTTATGGGTCAATCTAGATACCTCCTCCAGATATCAAAAGTACTGCAGCTAATGCAGATTTTTTTTCTTGAATTTTACATATGTGATTCTACTTTTGAAGCTCCGGGTAGATTTTTCTCTACTTGCGGAGTTTGGGCTGATCATTTCAGACTGTCAAAATATTTTTGAATCATTATTGTCAGTCATGACTATCATCCTTTACAACTATTCTCTTGGGTTTTGAAAAGTTGTTCTCTCTGGCTTCAGTGAAGTCACTGATGAGAATGAATGAATGAATGAATAAGTGCTGGACTGGGACATTTCATCTTGGAATACAATTGGAATAGGTTTGGAGCAGATTTGTGCTTCCCTTTTCTACTGTTAGATATGTCCATGAAATCATCACAAAATACATTTCTCATGTTCTGAATAACACCAATAGTCCAAAGACAAATCTGATTTTCTTAAAGTTTCTTTGCTCATAAAAGACAGAAAAACAGCTTTGGAGAAATGGAAGGACATTACTTGTTTGCCGATGGGATGACTCAACAGTATAAAGATGTCGCTTCATTTATTGGTTTAATTTATAAAGCCAATTTATAAATTTACCATAATCCTAACAAAAATATCAACAAGCTTTTTTAGAGAGCTAGACAAGTGGTCATGGAACCTCATGTGAAAAAACGAACACAGTCATGGAAAAACACAAAGATAGAAAAAAACTATGAGTATATACTATCTCTACCAGACCATAAAACATATTATAAAGCCTCTGTAATTGAACAGGCATGGCACTCGTGCATCAGTAGAGATCATTAAAAAAGAACAGTGAGTTCAAAAATAGACCCAAGTAAATACAGAACTTTAGTATATAATAAAAGTCATATCTTGTATAACTGCAGCAAAGACAGCCTTTTTTGATAGATGGTGCTGGGACAAAGATTAGCCATTTGGAAAAAGATAAATTAGATCCACACCTCACACCATACATAAGAATAAATTTCAAATGGGTCAGGGATCTATCTAATGCAAAGTGAAAACATACAAGCACTAGAAGAAAACATGGGTGAATTCCTCTGTAAGCCAGGTTTAGTAAGAAGTCTTAACTAGAACTCCAAAGGCAAATACAATAAAACAAACGATAGTTAAATCTCGCTACCTAACAATACTTTAAGAAACCTAATGGGGGCGCCTGGGTGGCTCAGTTGGTTAAGCGTCCAACTTCAGCTCAGGTCATGATCTCAAGGTCCGTGAGTTCGAGCCCCACATCGGGTTCTGTGGTGACAGCTCACAGCCTGGAGCCTGTTTCGGATTCTGTGTCTCCCTCTGTCTCTGCTCCTGCCCCAGTCACACTCTGTGTCTCTCTCAATAAATAATAAACACCAAAAAAAAAAAAAAATAGAAAAACCTTAATGAATGTCAATAAATACCATAAACAAAAAGAAAAGATAACTGACAAACCAAGAGAAATACTGTACCATGTGTGACAGATAAGTGACTACTATCTTCACTACATAAATAATTCTTAAATTCTGAGGGGAAAAAAACAAATCCCAGATACAAAAATGTACAAAAACGTGGGTAATTCACACACAAAACAGACATTAAAATGTCCGTTAAGCTTACAAAACACATTCACCCTCATTCAAGTGATATGCACGTTAGGATATGCAAGTTAAAACTACATTAAGAGTCCATTTTTTGGGGGCATCTGAGTGGCTCAGTCAGTTAATTGCCTGACTTCAGCTCAAGTCACGATCTCACAGTTCATGAGTCCGAGCCCCGTGTTGGGCTCTCGGCGGTCAGTGCAGAGCACGCTTCGGATCCTTTCTCTCCCTCTCTCTCTGCCCCTACCCAGCTCTCGTGCTCTCTCTCTCTCAAAAATAAAACAAACATTAAAAAAAAAAGAATCCATTTCTCATGTACCATATTGGCCAAAATTAAAAAGTATAACACACTCCGTAGGTAAGGCTGAGGAGAAACAGGTGCGGACATGCTGCTGGTGCGACTGCAAACTGGTGGAACTCTCCCGAAGGGAATTTGGCAGTATTTAACCAAATTATATGTGTACTTACCTCTTGACTCAGCAATCCCACTCGGCAGAATTTATCCTAAACACGTATCTCTGACAATACGAAAACACATAAGCACAAGGTTACTTACTGCAGCACTGGAATTGTGAAAATATGGGACACAGTGGTATACCACAGAGTGCTGTTCTTGTAGTTTTCCGAGGGCTGAAATCATGTCAAAGTTAAAATTTTTTTTAAAAAAAGGAATTTTTCCTCTAGAGAGACCTTCGTGAGTTTATCAGAGGAATTTTAAAAATAGAGCTTCAAGGCTTTGACATATAAGTGAGTGGGATATTTAACAAATCATTAATCACGCTGTCGTAGTCCTCTTTGGACTGGCAATAAATTGTAGAAGAAGCCAGTCAACCAGTCCATGCCACTTATCTTGAGAATTCCTACGGTGAGGAGTGTACCCCAGGAGGTCCTATATGACATTAGGGCACAAGCAAGCGACAGAGGTGGTCCTGATCATTCTTCTACGTCTCCCTACAACTGGTTACTGAGTATCTTGGAATCCTACTTCGTAGGACTTAGGAATATAGCCGGGGCGATAAAAACATGGCCACGGAAGCTGGGGTTTCATCCCTGTGTACGGGAGAGAGGACTGGCCCCAAGCCCTCAGTCCCTCATTTACTGCAGGTCAGCGTCATCAGCACGGGCCAGCTATAGAGTATGAACTTGCTTCACCTGACATGCAGACAGTAACCTGAAGATGGGTGGCTCTTCATCCCTTTTAGAACGCAAAGGCCACCTATGAACCTCTTATGCTTCTGCAGACACGGGCAAGCTACATTTTCCAAAATTTTCCCACTTCTCTGGAGGGAGCATGTATACTTTCCTCACGAAAGAAATTCAGGGTATCAGGGGTGCTGTAGAGGCAAGATGTAGAGGAATGGCTGAAAAACTGGGACAGGTAAAACTGCCTAGGTTTCTTCCCACTCAAAGACGTCATGATTACATGGTTTGATCCCTCTGAACATTTTCTGATCCCTCTTGAAGAAGAAGTAATTACATGCGCTGCCTTTGTTCTTCCTCCAGTTCTGTACATAGGCCACTAGATTGAAGGTCAAGATGTCCGTGTTCGTCTACACCAAAGGTTGGCAAACTTTTGCCACGAAGAATCAAAGAGCAAATATTTGAGGCTTTGTGGGCCACACGGTCCCCGTTGCAACGACTCAATTCTGGTACGGTAGCCCAAAAGGAGCCATCGGCAACATGAAAAGTAAATGGGTGTGCTGTGTGCCAGTAAAATTTTATTTAGAAAGAAAGACGGTGGGCGGGATGTGGCCTGAGGGCCATAAGTTGTTGATCCCTCGTCTATGACATTCAAGACAGAGGGCGTGTCTTCACATCCGCAGTTCTAGCCCCTTGCCTGCAGTCCTCAAGGGTACTCAGTAACTACTTGTTCAATGACTATGTAGATGACCACAGGTCAGAAGGTGTGGTTATGCCTGAAAAGTTCAACGGATTTCATTTCTCAGAGTGTGAAGTATAGAAATAACCTCAGGCATAATGGTCACCCAATCATCAATATAACATCTGAACAGCTCCTACAACATTCCCATCAAGGGGCTGGCCATTTTTGCTTGCATATGGGAATTCTTCATCTCTTAAGGCACCCTGATTGATTTGAGGAAGGCTGTGCCCTTTTGAAAGAATTTCTTAATACTGAGCCCAAAACTGTCCCCTTTCATTGGTCCTGGCACCTCCTCATCACACTCCTGAAATCATAAACTAAGGGCCAGAAAGGACCTTAGATTTCACCTGGCTCAGATTCTTCATTTTCCAGGTAAGAAATTATGGCTCAAAGAGATCCAGAGAGTTGCCCACAGTAGCCCTGACTGTCAGCAGCAAAACTCTTAAGTAGGTAATTTGATGTGTGCTGGCATCCCTCACTGGATTCCCTGCAGATTTGGTAAAAATAAATCATCTTTCATTTACTTCTGGAGTACTGTTTTCTTTTCTCCTCTTTCCGCAGAAAGACTTTTCTTAAAATGAATCTTAAAATAAAAAGAAATGGGTGTAATGGGTGTAGGCTTATTTATATCCAGCCGTAAATGTGAATTGGGATGTAGATTATGGCAAGCACTGGGCTAGGAGTCAGGAGACTATTGTGCTTATCACTATGCTAACTTAGCTGAGGTAGTGTGAGCAAGTTGTTCAACCTCTGAGGGTTACATTAGGTGATTTCTCTGGCCCTTCCTAGTTCTAGGATTCAGTCCTTCAAATGAAAAAAGTACAGTATTCCAAAGCACAGAAGGGGCACTGCCCTGCCCCTGCCAAAGCCTAATTTCTTTCATCTCAGAAAACATTATAGCTTCCGTAGTGGTCAAGATCATGGGCTCCTGAGACTTGGGATCGAATCCCAGGTCTGCCACTTGCTTGTTTCATGAGCTGGGTGCAGAGCATTTGGTCTTCTGGGGGTTCAGTATCCTTATCTGCAAACTGGAGATAATAGCACCTACCTCACAGGGTTATTGTTAGGACAAGAGATGAGTTATAGAAACAAGATATATTAATGGCATACCGTAGTGTTCAAGAAGTGCAATCTGTCACTAACCCAAGAATTCTGAGAAAAACCGTGAGGTACAGACGTAAACTCTAAGGCTTGGTGTGCATGTGGGTGTGGATAATGAATGCCTCTAGCCACTATTAGACAGAACATCCTGCTAGAAATGAAACTTCCCACTGACAGCCCCTCCATCTTTTGCCCTCGTGTCATAAAGCCTCCAGACCTTTCTACATGGTCTGTAGCCTCGCATCCTTCAAGTTCTTCGTTCATAAAGATATGGCTCAACGGTGAGAGCCAGCTCCAACGTCTGCTTTCAGAATTCTAGATTTTAAATGCAACATTTGAAGTCATGGCCAAGGGGTCTTTTGGTGCGAGTACCCAATTATGATAGGATTATTGATGGCCAATAATTTCTCCCCCCAAATGGGCAACTTTTAATAACGGAGGCTGACTCTAAGCTTGTTTTTCCATTCTCTGTGGAAGAAAAATAGCTTTTTACTTGAGGAAAATCTGTTATGTTAATAATACTCATTGCAAAACTGCCGATTGTATCCACACGTGCTGCAAGCAATAACTCGAAGGTGGGATATTGTCATTTGCACTAAAGAATCAGAAAAGAACACTAACTAGTTAGGTCAACTGTCTTTTCCAAAGTAACCAATTAGGCCAAAGATCAAGTCAAGACTTGAATCCACAGCTTCTGCCACGTCTGTGTGTTGGAGGCACTCAAATTCTCAGGAGCTGATCAATTTGTGTCTGTGGGAAACAAGTGAAATCACATAGAAATCACAGGACAAATGGCAGGTGGTACATAACATTAAAAAAAAAAAAAGAATGAAGGTGGTAAATCAAAACTTGTTTCATTCAGGTCAACAGTGACAAAATGGCAATAAGGTAGGCATCCTAAAGAGTTCTAAAGAGGAAGCAAAAATGGTTCTAGTCTCTAAAATCTTCGTAATTACAGACAAAAACATCACCTTTCACTCAACTCATCAATGCAACTTCATCGAGTTCATCTACTATCCAATTCCACTAACATTTATCGAGAACCTGCCATGTGCCTGGTACTCTAGGACTGAGGGAGGCAAACGCTTCCCATCAATGGCCAAGTATGAAAACTTTTTGCCTTTGTGGGTCATTTGGTCTCTGGTGTGACTATTCAGTTCTGCCACAGAGCATAAGCACAGCAATAGACACTATGTAAATTAAAGAGCATATTTAGTAAGGCACACGATTGAGCCTACAGTCTATGGTTGGTGGCCTCTGTTCTGAGCTCCGAGACTATTTCAGGAGCCAGATGAACTACGTCGGAAGATAATGCAATGGGCGAAGCATTTCATTTGAGATATGAATAGGGACATTTCTGTTACCTGGCAGAGGGCTAGTGGAAGGCTTCTTATATATAGCGAATGACATTCGATCTGGGTCCTGGATGAACAGTAGGATTTGGGAGAACCTAGTGCAAGTCAATTTGTAGACAGTTATTGGTGCATGATGCTCTTAGAGAACAGGGAATAGTCCAGTGTATTTGAAGCACGGGGGAACAAGCAGAAGAGGCTGGAGAAGTTGACAGGGACCAGGTCAGAGAGGGCCTCCCAGGCCATGTTGAGGAAATCGGGCGTTATCCTGATGCCAAGAGTGGGCGCTGAAGAACTCTTAAGCAGTGAAAATGATGTGATCAGATATATGTTTTACCAAAATCCTTCTGGAACCAGTGAGGATGACGGGCTCAGGTGAGATGGGAGAAGTGGAAAGACAAAGAGGTCAGATTGGAGAATGTGGTAATAGTCCAAACAACCAATCTAAGCTTTCATCTAATCTAAGTCTTTAGTGGTTAGGTGACAAGAGGAAATGCATTCTGGAGATAATTTAGACCTGCGTGGTCCAATATGGTAGCCACGAGCACTTGAAATGAGGTAATACGACCAAGGAACTGAATATTTAGTTTAAAATTTAAATTAATTAACATTTAAATTAAAAAAAAAAACAGTACTCAATCCAGCTATTGCAAATATTCAAGTATGTTTGGAACAACTTGGGTAACATGGATCTACTCTTTCAACAGTAAATTTGATGAAGTCCAAATACAGGCTAAATATTTCCAATGAATATTTGGTATCTGCAGTGAGATGTGCTGTAAGTATAAAATATACAGATTTTAAGGACTTAGTATTTACAAAGTATACTTACTAAACTTTCCTGTAATAGTTAAGTGTGAAATGAAAATGTTCGTAATATTTTGGACTAAATAAAATATACTATTAAATTTAAGTGCACCTAAAAGAAAATTAAGTTTCTTTTCGCTTTTTCAATGTGGCTGCTAGAAAATAGAAAATTACACATATGGCTCATGTTATGTTGCTGTTGTATAGCACAAATTTAAAGGGAGGATTTCTATGATTTAGTGACTACATGGAACCGAGTGGGGGTATCAATGGCGACCAGATTGAATGATATGAGGAAGAAAATGAAAGAAAGATGATTTTAATGCTTTCTAAAAGAAAAAAAACAATCAAATGATCTTCCCATAGTCTACATGCTTAGCCAAGTTTCTTCAATCTGGGCAGGAGACCAAGGTTCATATACTCTGCACCCCTATACCCAGCACCTAGTATAGGCCTTCATATATGAGGGGTACATGATATCATTGGCTATTATTGATGGTAAAGATCACATGATCATGAATACACATGGAACCTCAAAGTCAGATCAAGTCAAGAAATGTGATAGTTCTCTGTCTTGGAATCTGTGCTTGGTGAGAAACACTCTAAAGCAAACAGAAAGCTTCCTTTATATCTCTCTGCATAAATAAAGACAGATGTAACCACCATAATCTTATTAGAGTCAAAATAATTCCGTACCTTCACTTTGTTACACATAGCAATGCCAAGGTTTGTCAGCAACCTTCCAGGACCAGAGTTACAGGTAGTGGGATGGGAAATTTACAAGACTTCACAAAGGCAGTTAAGGTCCTGATGGAAACAAGTTACTAAAAGCTACCTGGGTTTACTGAAAAAAGAAGGATCATCTTGTATGGGCAGTGTTCTAGAAGGAAACAGATAGTATATTCCAGGGAGTAACTGAAGAGTGTCTAATAAAGGGACCATTTTGAGAAACAAGGCCAGCATTCAGAAGACCTTTATGAAATAGCGACGTTCCCAGGGACGAAAAGAGTAGAAAGTCATTATCTCACTAAAACCTGAAAGGACACGCGAAGAATTATTATTGGAAGCCAGAGAGAACTGTAGCCTTGGAAGAAGGGCCACCTGAAAAAAACTGTGGGCAAAGACAGAGGAATCCCAACCTTTCTCTCCTCCTATCTTCCTATCTCTTGTCAGTGATCCCCAGTGACCTGTCCTTTTTTTTTTTTTTTTTTTTGTGAGAGAGAGAGAGAGAGAGAGAGCAAGAGAGAGTGTGAAAAAGCAAGAGCGAGCAGGAGAGGGGCAAAGAGAGGGAGAGAGAGAATCCCAAGCAAGCTCCACACTGTCAGTGCAGAGCCAGATGTGGGGCATAATCCCACAAACCATGAGATTATGACCTGAGCCAAGGTCAAGAGTTGGACACTCAACCAACTGAGCCACCCAGGCACCCTGAGAGAGAGAATCTTAAGCAGGCTCCACACTCAGCCCAGAGCCTGATGCAAGGCTCAATCTCACCACCATGAGATCATGAGCTGAAGCCAATGGTCTGTTCTAACTGAACCATCTTGAAGCTCGAGGGCAAAAGTTTCTGGATGATTCACTTAGCCCACACCCTGTGGTCAGAATAGGTCCAAAAAACTGTAGAGAATGGATATAGAGGGGCAAATGGGGAACATTTGCCTTCCAAATTCATTCTTCGGACCACGTATATAATCTGTAAATCTACAGCAGAAATTAAAACATAGGCATAACCTATGTCCAGATGATGAACCTAATGAAAAGAGGAATCAATTAATAAGGATAAAAATAAGAACATACAGTTCCTTCCACCAGATAAACACTACAGAAATATCTGGAAGCTGAATGAGATTGACTTCCATTATTCTTTGGAGAAAACCTGTCTTGCCCATCATTTCTTTCTCTTTTCCTTTCTAAAATAGAGAATTCTTTCCATGTTCTGGCACGGAGGCTTCAAAATGGACAAAGTATGTTAAATCGGTGGTTCTCAACTGGGGGTGTTTTTACCACCCCACCCCACCCCCGTGCACATATGGTATTCTAGAGACTTTTTTGGTTGTCACAACTCAAGGGCAGGGGTGATGTGCTGCTGGTATGTCAAGGGTAGGAGGCCAGGGACGCTGCTCAACATCCTATGATGAAAAGGATAATCAACCAGAACAAAGCTATCTGGCCCAATCTGTCCATAATGTTGAGAAACTGTGTTTTAAAAGCAAGTATTATAGTTGATTTAAGAAGATGAGAATGTGGGGCGCCTGGGTGGCTCAGTTGGCTAAGCATCTGATTCTTGATTTCAGTTCAGGTCTTGATCTCAAGGTTTATGAGTTCGAGCCCCATGGCTGGCTCTGTGCTGACAGTGTAGAGCCTGCTTAGGATTCTCTCTCTCTCTCTCTCTCTCTCTCCCTCTCTTTCTGCCCCTCCCATGCTCTCTCTCTCTCAAAATAAATAAACTTAAGAAACAAAATAATAAGAAAGAGAGAATGTGAAAAAAAGAGGGTAAAAAAAATTCAGGTTCAGTATGCCAAACCAAAGAACTTCAAAAAAAAAAAACCCTGATAATTTAACTTTCTAACAGAAAATACATTTATTGGGGCACCTGGATGGTTCAGTCGGTTAAAAGTCCGACTCTTGATTTTGGTTCACCTCATGATCACAGGTCATGGGATCAAGACCCCATGTCAGGCTCCACATTGAGTGTGGAGCCTATTTAAGATTCTTTCTCCCTCTCTCTCCCTCTGCCCCTCCCCTGCTTTCTCTCTCTCTCTCAAAAAAAAAAAAAAAAAAAAAAAGAGAGAGAATAAAAGAGGACATTTGAAGACATTGACTTTTTAGATCATTTCTAAAACTGAGGTTGCCAACAAGTGAAGACCTAAGTAGAAAATCCACTTTTGGAGGAATGGGTTTGATCTCCCTGCAGGAAAAACAAAGTGATAAGGTTTGTAGGGTATCTGTAGCCAGTTACTAAAATGCAAAGAAGCTGTTAGCTGTGGCAAAGTTGCCAACCTCAAAATTAAGCAACAATCCAGCCCCTTGGCTATGGGAGACCTGTATGCTCCCTTCCTCCTCCATCAATTTCTTGCCTACCAGCATCATACCTCCGAATCTGCCAATAAGACTGAGGCCGAACCAATCGGATTCTCTTCTTGCCTGCAACTCTTCCTTAAATGCTGAAGCCGTGCTTTGCATCTTGGATGAAAGAGTAAGTTGATGATAATTACCACCTCCAAGTTTGCTAAGTGGCCTCATACACATTGAACAGGGAAGATGGCAGAATTGTCTTTCACATTGATGAGAAATCACTAAAATCATTCATGCTCTCTCAGAGAGACAAGAGAAAAGTGGCTGAGAAGGGATTCTGCTTATTGGAATCAATTATTTTTAAGAGGCTACCTCCCCCTTATCATCAAGAAGCTAAAAGGTTCGATTTCTTAGCATCAACTGGAGTAGAAAGGAGGGAACTGAACACTGTATTAACTTCCCATCTTCAGAGTGTCTAAGAAAGGAACATTGCTATTTAATGGCTTTAAAAGTAAAGGAAGAATTTCCAATCATGTGGTAAAAAATGTGGTGAAAGCGAACACAGGGTTTCTCACCTGGTGGGACAGTATCATGAGGCCCCGTCAGTGGTTCATTACCACGATTGCTAGGCTTTTATTGAGTGCCCAGTCATTGGAGAGGCCAAGTGTAACTCATCTGAGTCCTCCAGGAATTCGCAGTGCAGCAGACAGAAAAGCAAGTCAACAGTGGTCATCCAATGTGGGAACGGTACATATAAAGGCTGTGGGATCACGGATTCTGCCCTGAGGAGTGTGGCGGTGAGAAAAATATCAGTGATCAAGGTGTACCATTCTAGGTCTGGGAAAGCAGAAGAACCAGCATGAACGTAGTCGTAAGTCACGCAACTCCACAGCATGACTGGGGAAGGGTAAGTGGTCCAGTATGCCTGCAACAAGGGTCTCTTGGAGAGGAAACGAAACTGGGAGACTTGGGATTCGGCTATAATGTATTGAACACCGTGAAAAGGACTGGACAGGCCATGACAAGGTCCCAACTTGTATGTGGACAGGTAGAGGGTGCCTTGCAAATATTTCAGCTCAATTCCCCCATATAATTATTCCTACAACTACTAGAAGTACTACAAATAATACCATGACCACAGCTGTCATCGTTTTTGAATATTTTTACTGGGTTCTAGTTTCTATATTTGATGATCCACATTTATTCAGTGATAAGCATTATTTCACTTGATCCTCAAAAGAGACCTATCATGTCTATATCATCATACTCATTGAAGAGATCAGAACATTTCACTAATGGATTATTTTTATACAGGGGACAGGACATGGGAGTGAACCTATAACTCATTTTCCTCTATTCTCTTCCCCACAAATTAGCACCAAAGGGTGTCCAGTCTCCAGAACTCCTTTAGCTGAGCATATTTAAATGTTTGTTTGTTTGTTTATTGATTTATTGATTTTGAGGGGGGGACACATGCAAGTGGGGGAGGGGCAGAGAGAGAGGGAAAGAGAGAATGCCAAGCAGACTCCACACTGTCAGTGCAGAGCCCGATGTGGGACTCGAACCCACACACTGTGAGATCGCGACCTGAGCGGAAAGCAAGAGTCGGAAGCGCTTAACCCACCGAGCCACCCAGGTGCCCCACCTGAGCATATTTGCATTCCAAAAGACAGCATAGCCAGCGGGAAGGAAAATGCTAGAATTTTAAGGGGGAGAGGACTGATTGAGAACAAGGCCACTGAAGAGTCTGGAAGAATAGTCTGTGCGTGTACAGGAAGATGATCTCCGAGCAGGAAGAGGTACATCTCCGGTGTCAAGGGAAATGGGCCAGAGGGTGACGGCAAGCGGGAGCAGTCTGAAGATACAGAAGAGGGGAGCTATGCAGGCTCACCTGGACCTTTTTCTGCAACACTGAGAGTATATCCACCGAAAAGGTGTGATGGTTAATTTTATATGGCACCTTGACTGGGCTGAGGGATTCCCAGATAGCTGGGAAAACATTATTTCTGAGTGTGTCTGGGAGGGTGTTTCCAGAAGAGCGGAGCATTTGAAATCAGTGGACTGTGCCAAGGAGATCACCCTCCACAATGGCAGCGGGCATCATCCAATCCCTTGAGGGCCTGAATAGAGCAAAAACATGGAGGAAGAGTGAATGGGTTCTCTGCACGGGCTGGGACATCTGCCTTCTGCCTTCCTACATTGGTGCTCCTGGTTCTCCAGTCTGATGGCTCTGACCCAGGATTTACACGACTGACATACCCTGCATACTGATTTTCAGACCTTTGGACTCAGACCGGAACGTCTCCCATTGGCTCCTCTGGTTCTTACACCTTTGGACTTGGAACGAACCACACCATTGGCCGTCCTGACTCTCCAGCTTGTAGACGGTCAACTGTGGGGCTTCCTGCCCTCCATAACCCCACGAGCCAATGCTTATCGGCGAACTCTCTCTTTCTCCCTTCCTTCCTATATATACCCTATTAGTTCTGTTTCTCTGGAGAATCCTGAGTAACATGGTGGGCTTCAGACAGGGCAGAGGCTTGAGCCAAGCGGCAGGGGTTTAGGGCATCTGCTGTGGGAGAAGAAATGGGGTGACGAGAGGATACACGACTGACCCGAGGACTTCGGCGGCAAGGCTCTGTTTCCTGGGCGCCTTTTGTTTACCCACTTCCCAGCATAAAGGATCAAAAGTTTTTGTACAAACCGACCTTACGGACGTCAAAGGTTAAGGGATACATGAGAGCGTATAATAATAACTTCTTATTCTTAGTGTTAAAAAAACAAACAAAACGCATCTTAAAAGCACAGTTGTGTCAAGACCCTGGCCATAAATACAGGCCACGTTTCACAGAATGCTGCCTATATTCTAACTGTACTCAAAGAGCCCATACTATGATAACATTCGGTCTTTAAAGAGAAGGAATTGGGAGGGGTTAGGACACTCTATGTGAAAAACCCTCTAAACTCACACCCCTTCCTTCACTCACCCTCTGGCTTCACGATCCCTAAAGAAAAGGAACGCTGTCTTTCTGCTTCAGTGAGCAGGCTGTTCCATCTTTGCTGCAAAGGAATTATACGCCCTACTTGATTTGTGCTTAAGAACGGTATTCGTGCTCAAACAGTTTCTCTTTTGGGCATTTCCTCCACCGCACAGGTAGCTCCCAACCCACGTCTTGTGCAGACAGGAGCCCAGCCCACAGAGTTTGAGCAAAGCATTCCTTTAAAGTAAAGTGTTCCTTTAAGTGTTACGCTCCAATCTCCATTTTCTTATCTCAACATTGGGGGCAAATAATAAGCTCAACCTCACAATATCGTTGGGGGGGGGGGGGATTACAAAAGATAATGCATGTAGAGCCTTCTCATGGTACCTGGCACACGGTGGCACTCCGTGATGTGAAGCTCAGTGACAGCAACCCAGTGCTTCCTCTTGCCTTTGTTTCAGAAGGAAGACTAACTCGTCCTTTACCTTTCCATGCCCTCATGATAAGCACGCAAGCCCTTTCAAAGTGGACTGCTAGGATTAAGAACGTGACCTCTGGGGGCACCTGGGTGGCTCTGTCGGTTAAGCGGCCAACTTCGGCTCAGGTCATCATCTCACGGTTCATGGGTTCGAGCCCCACGTCGGGCTCTGTGCTGACAGCTCGGAGCCCGGAGCCTGCTTCGGATTCTGTGTCTCCCTCTCTCTCTGACCCTCCCCTGCTTGTGCTGTCTCTCTCTCTCCACCCCCCCTCCCTCTCAAAAATAAATAAACATTAAAAAAAAAAAAACAACCTTGACCTCTGGACTCTATGGGTCAACTTTGAGTCCCTGATCTGCTACTTACAAGCTACCTTTCTAAGCTCCAGTTTTCTCACCTGTAAATGAAGTCACATATGGAAAGCATGGTGACTGGCATATAGCTACACTAAAAACGTAGGCAATCGATATTCTGTTGGGTAGGCTCACTCCTAGCTCCTGAAGTAAAAGCGACGTTTTCCAGAGGCAGTCTGACAAAAATGAGTTCTAGGTTTCCCAATAGTGTCCAAAAGCCCCGCGCTATACTTGGTTCCATGCTGGCAGGCCAACCTCACATCAGGATGGTTAATTGTTTAGCTTCTTAGACAGGCAGTTTCTAACTCCTCAGGGAATGAAGAGAGAGTTTGGCCGTGCTGGACCAACCTGTGAGGGATTCTAGAAAACACGACCCCCAATGGTGGTTCTCGCGGTGCGGGTGAGGGCATTGACGGAAACGTACCTAATAGAAAGTTGTGCCTGACTGAAAAGCAATTCATCCTCCCAGTCTCTGTCAGTTAGTTCGGCTTTCTGATTTATAAAGATCCTTTCCAGAAGATCATGATATCTGTCCTTTCTTAAATATTTGGCTGTGCTATTTCCCCCAGGATCTCGGTATTATAACTCTTCAGAGTTTCAGGATGATTCACTCGATGCATTAGGTGCTCTTGGGAATGAGTTTGCTATTTCTGACAATCTCTTCCCTCTCTTAGGCTGAATGAGTATCATTAGACAATGTATGTCTATAATGTACTAATGGCACTCAGGTGGTCTAAAAGTTGGCACACTCCTTAAATGCCTAACTCATTTCCCTACAAGACATTTACAGTGTTCAAACAAAATCTAGCCAAAACCAAACCGAAGAATGGTGCCTTTTCACAGAACACAAAACCTAAGAACACAGGTCTACAGCACAGATTTCTCAAGCGGTAAAAGGAGAGACCTGAATGATAATATTTCACAAAATATTCTAGTCACGAAAGCCTCTTCAGGAGATGCCAACTATGCAGAAACAAACAAACAAAAAAATATATCAGATCCAAAGAATGCTGCTAAGGGAAGGAATCAAATCACATAGCCCAAGGCAGCTATCCCCTTCTTTATCTAATAAAATGGTTTGATCTTGGAAAGTTGGGTATAATTCAATGCTTATTTAAATATATTTTGCCAGGGCCCTACAAATCAATCTTGCAATGGATCCATTAGCAAAATGAATAATTCTTCCCACTTACCTCTTCTATAAATTCAAATGCTCCAACAGTATTACTTAAAGCGGGATTTACTTATGACCCAGGAGACCCTAGCTCAATAGCTATATGCCACGACCAACTTTTATTCCAAGATGGCCATTAGGGCTGTAAACTGGTGCACGGGTATTTAATTAATGCAGAGCAAACTGAAAGACCAGCCATAAGCTTGTGACACGTGGAATCACAGCATGGGGGTGTATATGTGATGGATAGCCTCCTCTACGTGAGATCATACTTCCTGTTTAACTGGCTGCACTTTAAAATTCAGCGGATCTCAGAGGAAGTTGCCAGCTATCCGAGCACATCGTGACATTAGAAGAACGTGTGTACAAGCTAGAAAGCGGCATTGAATACCAACCACCTGGAAGCTTCCAATGAACGGACTGACATGTTCTATGGTCCCTGCTGGTTCTACGGTCCTGACATGTTCTATGGTGGCCTGGCTGCAGTGATTACAACTTCATAGCACCTGGCACTGAAGGACTCCCCTGAAGTGGAAAGACAGTGAAAGAATGGTAAGGGTTGTTGATACAAAAGCGAAGATAGCAAGAACAGAAGAGCCTTCCTTGCAATGAGGTACTTTGTGATGGCAAAAACCAATTTCATACGCATAAACTAAGGACGATATAGGACCCCTCAGAGTCTTTAATATTCTTTTACTTTTCAGAGTCTTCAATATTCTAATGTGCAGTGCAACTCCCTGGGGCAGGTATCTGGCAAGTAGCTGTTCCTCAGTTTTACTCTTGGGACCTTTCCTAGGGGAGCGTTTCATGTGGGTAACACATCTGCCATGCTAAAGGCAATTTTAATAACAGTGAGCAGCATTTATTAAGTGCAAGAATGGAATATGCGAAACTCAGGAACCAGTCTAGAAGCATAGTGCACGATGGTTTCCATGTCATAGTTCAGGACAGCAGCTACAAGCTGATGAGGGCTCTGAAGGTCCATTTGTGCATGACAATGGCTGGATTGGCTCAAGGATGGCCTGATGAGCTAAACGACCCAGAGCTGAAACTTCAAGAGCTTTAACAATGATGAAAATAAAACAGTTCACCTTTATTGGTCACTTGCTATGTTTCGGGCACCGTGGTCAATCAATCCTCAAGACAGCCCCATAACTTCAATCCTATCACTGTCTCTATTTTCCCCTCCTTTGTCCCAATCACCCAACGACTGTCAGAGGTCAGGGTGAAACCCAGGTTTGCTGGACAATGAGTTCTGTGTTCCTCGCATTCCACCACAGCTGTTTCTCGTGAACGCATCGGTGAAGACAAATTCAGAAGGACCTGTAGGATGCCACGTACAGTGGTTTATGCTGTAGTTAATTGTACCCAGCAGAAAGAACTAGGAGAAAATGATATATATGAATGGATTCTCACGGCAGGGAATTAAAAACACAGAAAAAATTACAATCGGCAACCCAAATGTTTTTAACCTGAAGTAACCTGCAAGCAAATTCTATGTGGAGGCTAATTGCCTTGATAAAGTAATCAATCTATTGTTCACTCTGCATTTTAAATTTTCCATTAAGGTAAAACAGCACTCAAGAGACAGACGTTATCGTACAACACATTCTGTGATAGCCTCTTGCCAGAGGACATACATGCCCTTAATAGCGATGTGTAACACACAGTATTTTCCAATTCTTTTGTGCATCAAGAGGCGACAGAAGGTTCTATTTGCTTGATATGCCATGCGGCCTCGTTTCTAAAATAGCAGGGCTGCAGTCTTCGATGGAGAAGCTTGTATTGGGCACCTACTGTGCACCAGGATGAAGGCACAGGGCCTGCCCTCTTTGGGAAGACAAAACCCTTGAATCTTAGGCAGGCGGCCATAAGATCTAATATGGAGGGAAGCTGATAAGGAGAGACTGATTCCAAGAAGGTCGCAGGGTGGGAGTGTTTGGAATAGATCTGGGAAGGCAAAAGCTGAGGTTGGGCTTAAGAATTTTGAACATGACCCACTTCAAACTTACAGGGATGAGCTGTGTCGTCCATAGTAAAAGAAAAATGAAAGACCATAAGTTAAAAAAAAAAAAAAGTCCAGAAATGAAGATACTCAAATCAGATCTGCTATTTACGGACAAACAGATTTGAATGCATATTTATGCAGCTACTATCTTTATAGCTCATAAGGAGATTTGCCAGAGTAGTGGTATAGCTATTATTCTTGAGTAGATTATCTTGTATATAGAAACTACACATTTAAATTCAGTCACATCTTAATAGTTCAAGCCACCAACCTAGGTGATATCCCAGATGGAGGAGCTGATATATCAAGAGATCAGTTTAGATCGCTTATAGTTCAAAATTCAAATCAAATTGTATTTTTAAGCACCTAGTAGTTTCCCTAGTTCTGCCTAACCTAAACTTTCTGAGTTACCGGAAGTATGAAATCGGGATAAAATACCTACATTAACAGATTGATATAGAGATTAGAGAAACTCGACATGGTATTTGGCCTGCATTGGCCTTCAAATAAATGGTGGCTACAGTTATTTCTGCTCCTGGGCCAATACAAGGTGCTGGGGACAGGGGTGAGGAGAGATGAGATAGAGAGCCTGCCTTGAGTTGATACTCTGCAAGGTTCTCTCATTTCCAATCAAACTGGCATATCACTCTTATTTTATTTTATCTTATTTTATTTTCCAGAGAGAGAAAACATGCAAACAAGCAAGAGGGCAATGAGCAGAGAGAGAGAGAGAGAGAGAGAGAGAGAGAGAGAGAGAGAATCCTAAGTAGGCTCCACACTCAGTGTGGAACCCAACACGGGGCTTGGTCCCATGACCTTGGGATCATGACCTGAGCTCAAATCAAGAGTTGGACCCGCAAATGACTGAGCCACTCAGGCACCCCTCACTCTGTTTTTCTAACCATTCCCTAAACTTCTCTGTCCCCTAAACCACCAGCGTTTGGAGCAGTTGTAGGAATATCAGAACAGGTGTGGTGCTCACAGAAGAGGGGTGGTGGTTCTGTGGATGATAGGCTGTCGTCTACAAGAAAACTGGGTCATTTGGAAAACTCGAAAATTTAGTTAGATGATTAAATGTCCCACCTTTGTCCCTAATGCTCACCCAGAATTAGTTTACACACTGGGAGGCTATAGATTGCTATTTAACTTCTGGCAGCAACAGGCAAACGTGGGAGTACATGAATGCTACATTTCCATGTGCACAAGTCCCCCTGCCTCCACGTACTTCTACTTCCCCACAGGGGAACTATAATGAAACAATGGGTTTTGAAACAAAAAAAAAAAAAAAGGAAAGATAAATGAAAGCATATCTGGCTACTTTCAGAACAGAGCCTCTCTTCTACCTCCTACACACTCTCACTACGTTTCTGGAAAAGAAGGAAGGAGAGCATAAACGCCAGGACAGCCCCAAGAGGAAGGACGGTAAGCTGAGGACCGATGTGAAGTCTGATATGTGTGATTTTGAGCCAGGAAACAGAGGAGTGAAGTCTGGCGGCCAGCGTATTGTGCTCGTCTACAAACCAACCTACTAACCAACCAACTAACCAGTCAACCATTCTTTCTCACTCCCAGCTTCTGACTGTCTGTGGTGAAGGGGTCGTCCTTGCTCCAAACCACTTCTCCACAAAGGGTACAAACAGGAGGTTCTTCACATTAGGGTCCTAACAGCAATTAGGACCCTGAGGTCCAGTTTGGAGGAAGGAAAGGGAGGAATTAAAGGGTCACCAAAGGTAAAGCAAGCTTACCTTCTAACCCTCCTCAGGTGGGTCCTGAAAGCCTCCCTTGAGGAGAAAGCGGAATGTACCTGAGGCAAGACTCTTGGGTTTGAACCTCAACTCCCCCATTTTCTAATGGTGTGATATTGGGTAAGTTAGCTAGCTAATTTGATCATATGAATTAATTTTTTTTTTGAGAGAGAGAGAGACAGAGCACATGCATGCACACCCAAGCAAGCAGGGGAGGGCCAGAAGGAGAGGGAGAGAGAGAATCTTAAGCAGCCTCCATGCCCAGTGAGAGCCCAATGTAGGGCTCGATCTCCTAACTGTGAGATCATGACCTGAACTTGAAATCAAGAGTTGGACACCTAACCAACTGAGCCACCCAGGGGCCCCTGAATTAATTTTTGAAATGAAGACAATCAAGGGGCCCCTGGGTGGCTCAGTCAGTTGAGCGTCCGACTTCGGCCCAGGTCATGATCTCGCGGTCCGGGAGTTCGAGCCCCGCGTCGGGCTCTGTGCTGACTGCTTGGAGCCTGGAGCCTGCTTCAGATTCTGTGTCTCCCTTTCTCTCTCTGTCCCTCTCCTGCTCGTGCTCTGTCTCTCTCTCTCTCTCTCTCTCTCTCTCTCTCAAAAATAATAAACATTAAAAAAATTTGAAATGAAGACAGTCAAGTATTCAGAAAATGTTACTCTTTCCCATCCCCACCCCAGCTCATGCCTAGGCTTTACTCTTCTCAAAGCGAGCCCAGAAGCAAGATTAGCAGTTTCAGCAAGGATCTGGAAAAGGAGAAGCCCATGACCATCACCACATGGAGCACAAAGCACTCTAGCTCTGAATCGCTGAACTGCCCACCTGAAGGCAGCAACTTCCGTTCTGACTATGTGCGGTTCTGTTAGGAAGCCTGGCAACATATTGATTCTTGTTGTATATATCTGAGAAATTTAAAACAAGAAGAGAGTTCGGTATTCAATCCATTTTTGTTTTCATTTGATGGAAAGACATATGGAGACCCAAGGAAAGAATGGATCTTGTCCAGACTTACATAACCCACCAGGGGCACTTTAGTATGATAAGGGAATAAAAGCAAGGCTAAAAAACAGGAAGCAGATAAACCACAAATGCTTTTGGAAAAAAATATTAAATTAGCTGAGAGGTGAATTTAATTCTGATTTCTGATTGTCCTTTAGAATATTAATTTTTCTGAACGTTGATACGTTTAGTTTCTCTATATCCCCTAAAACATGAAGTAATGCTTCACAAAATTCCTTTTTTCCTGATCTTGTGTTTGTGGCTATAAAGGGAACCAAGAGGATAAAGGGAAAAGTTGACGATACATTTTTAGGGTTGTTTTAAGGACCTGGAGGGAAACAAATAGCCCAGTGTAGCCAATGTCAGTTGAGTCTTAATGGTTAGATTTGATGTTCAAAACTTTTGAATTTTCAACTGGATATGCGAACCTATGAAAAAATATTGAGGAATACTGTCACCTCTGCTCGTCATCGGCTCTGCTGAAGTGGACTGGACAGGACCACAGAGAGTATCCTGAAAGGACCACAACACAAAGAACTTCCTGAAGTTGAGCGTGGGTCCTTTACACAAATTGATTTACATTACTTTTTACATATGAGAGTTCTGACTCTAGGTTCATTGAAGGCAGGAGCTCTAGATCTCCTATAGGAGACACAGGGGAAAACCAAGTAGATTCTCATTAAATGACTGTGGAATGATTGATTGGACCAGAGGCCTCGGTTTTCTCATACAGAATAACGGCACTGGATTTTACTGGAAAGCCTTATAAATACTTCAGATAACTTGAAACGCTTTTGGAGAGGTCGGGGAAAGACTGGGAGGGGAAAGGTAGAATTTGGATTAAGTTCTCCAAGGAAGAAGAACATTGGTTTGGTTGTGATTAAACAGAAGCATTTGGACCGGCTTTTAAAATTTTTTTTTCAACGTTTTTATTTTTATTTTTGGGACAGAGAGAGACAGAGCATGAACGGGGGAGGGGCAGAGAGAGAGGGAGACACAGAATCGGAAACAGGCTCCAGGCTCTGAGCCATCAGCCCAGAGCCCGACGCGGGGCTCAAACTCACGGACCACGAGATCGTGACCTGGCTGAAGTCGGACGCTTAACCGACTGCACCACCCAGGCGCCCCATGGACCGGCTTTTAAAGGAGGAGTAATTCGAAGACTGTATCTTTCTTATTTACATAGTTGTTACATAGCCAAGTGGTTCTTAACAGGGCAGTTTCTCTCCCGATGGGACATTTTTTGTTGTCACAAGCCTGGGGAATGCCGCTCAACATACCGCAATGTATAGGACAGCCCCTGAAGACAAAGAATTATCTGGCCCCCAAGGTCAAGAGTGCTAAGGTTGAGAATCCTTCTATTCTAGCTCAACACAGGGCCGGGGATGGGGTGACTGAATTAAAAAAAATAGGTCAACTACTTCTTACAGCAGGAAAGAAGTATTAAAAAATGCGCTCACTGGGTTTTAGTCCTCACGTGGTTTCCCATGTTAATTTAGTATCGTTTTTAATCCAATGTTATTTGTTTCCAAGTGTTGGGATGTGTTGGCTGATTTGTCTAGGTCTTCCATATAGGAAAAACTAGGTACCACTGCATGAGGATGATAAATACCACAACTTGGAGGACTCTAGGGGTGCAGGTCTGTTTCTGATTTTCCCAGGGTTCACCCCTGTACAGTCAGCAGGAATGGTGCTAAACAAGAGAGAAGACCAAGTTCACATTATGTGTCAGATCGAACCTTCTTCCCCCTACCTGCACAGATGTACCTCCTTCCTCTTCAAAGCCCTTTCTCGGGGCCAGCAGAAGGTGAGAAAAGGAAGACAGGTACCAAATGGCCTCACAAGCCACAGGAATACACAGTCTCCTTGTTCCTCCTTGTTCCACTACTGAGACCCCACCTACATTTTACGGTACAGGTTGCTGTCTCAGCACGGATTCAACTGAGACACAGTCAGGAAGGAAGACAGCACTGGATAGGCTAAGGACAAAATTGAATGTTGTCAGGGGCATGTGCACGAATGCAGTGTTTTCTACAATGACATTTTCTGGTCTTCGTAAAAAGGGAACCGAACACAAAGGGTTCGGAACACAAAGGGTACCGAACACAAAGGGTCTGACTAGGCTCTGGTCTTAGTTTAGAAATGGGTAGCAGCAGCCTCCTGTCGTCTTCATCAGGGCTGATCCAAGTATAAGGCTTCCTTCAAGAATTTTCCCCTAAAAACCTTTCGGGCCAGCTTGCACTACAAAAAGCTAATTACTTTACTTTTTTATTTTCTCATCCTGAAACCATGAAGCTTCTTTTGACTCCCTGGAGGCCGCTAAGGAAGAGTTATTTGACCTTGGACAAGGGGACACCCTGTACAGAAAACCGCCATCCAGTTTTGCACGGAAAATTAACATTTCCTTGGGATCCAAATTCACAAACCCTAGGTGTATTTGTTCTTTTTAAACACTACCTCTTTGATTCAGCCAGAAACCTTCACTGCTAGACAAGGAATCAATTTCCATAGTCTAGCAAAAGCACACATTTGTAAAGTTGGCAGAAAACTTGCTTTATTGGAAACTCACGTAATGTCATCCTTGGTTGCAGCATATTAATACAACTCCAAAGTATGTCCGTTTTTAAATACTGAACTCAAGAGGCAATTACTTTTAATTTGAATTCCCAGCGGTCCAATATTTTTAGGCTGTTAAAAAATATCGAGCAAGCTTAACTACGTTAAAAAGGACAAACAAGAAAAGAATAAATCAGTCTTGGCAAAGACTTAAAACTTCAGATGCATTATGGAGAAGAAAAATCAATGACGTCTCTACAAAGACCTACCACTAAAGGAATAACAGGTACCACGTGATTCCTCATCACTCCATCCTATCGGGGGTCATTCTCACCAAGCGTGCTTCAGTGATTTATGCCAGCATTTATTCCAGTGAGAGAAGTGGAGAGACACCTGTTCTATATTGAAATGAATTGAGCCACAAAGTGCAGGTGTTAAAAGGGCTACGTAAGAGGCTTGCAATAAATCAGTAAGTCCGCACTGCATTCTGCCCACTGATCTATCCCTACTCCCTATAGCTCAGTCTTCCCTTGGCTTCCTCAGCACCTCATTCTCCTTGCTTTCCTTCTTTCGCTTCTGACGAGTCCCTTCTCTCCTACAGCACCTTAAAATACTGGCATGCCCCAGGGCTCGCTTCTCTGCCTCTTGTCCCTCCCTAGGTGATCTCCTCTGCTCTTGTGGTCTTAATACCCTCCACAGGCTGGCGAGTCTTAAATGTGCGCCACCCACCTGGAACTCACCCCTGAGCAATTTGAAGGCAGGATCCTGTAGTGTCTGATACGCAACACTTGCTCATTAAGTGCTAAATGAATACATGAAGGGAACATACAAATGGATTCATGGGACTTCATTTGGAAACCTGTGGAGGAGAGCTGAGTTGTCCTCGGCAAGCCCATCCTAGAACAGTCAGAACCATCCTGGCTCACCAGCGAATGTATGAATAAACTCAGTCTAGGTCAGTAGAACCTATACCTGACCTACAGCAGACCTAGCCAACCCACAGACTATGAGAAAGAATAAAACGGTTCCGGTTTGAAGCCACTATATTTTAGGGTGACTTAAAACACAAAGAGCCAAACTGATAGACTAGTTCAAAGTCTTTCCCTTCCTTCCAGTCTTTCCTCCTTGAGGGCAGAGACAGTGCCCCTATTCAATGTCATGCCTAGTAACCAGCTAAATGCCTAGCTTCTATAGGACAATAGGTTTCTTTAAATTTTTTTTTATTTTTATTTTTTTGAGATGAGAGAGAGCACGAGCTGGGGAGGTGCAGAGAGAGAGGGAGACAGGAACCAAAGCAGGCTCTGCACTGACAGCAGAGAGCCCGATGCGGGGCGTAAACTCACGAGCCATGAGATCATTGATCTGAGCCGAAGTAGGATGCTTAACCAACTGAGCCACCCAGGCACCCCTGTAAGACAGTAAGTTTCTGTTGGCAAAAACATCAATTCTGCTAACGGTGACTGGAAGTGCTATAAGTCACCTGCTGCCCAGAATTAAGGCAAATGGCTGGGTGAACTCAGGATATCAAAATTTGCTATTTGACGAGGTAACTAATGAGAGATGTTTATTGGGTATTTATTGTGGATGGACACTGTGCTATGCCTGTGGCATCTATTTAATAAAGCTCTATTCAGTAGGGATGAAATCAAGATGTATGTGTAAATGGAGTCCTAATTGGGAAGGGAGATAGATCTCTTTTAAAACACCAGTAACTGCTCCCAAAGAAAAAGCTGCACCAGAATAAAAGGTTCCAAAACTATCCTGATTGGCTTAGGGGACTCCGTTTTCCTCCCTCAGTAAATATTCTGGGTGTGTTTAGCCAATTATCCCCTAAGTGAACAGCTAAGGATGCATGTCAATGAGAAATTTACTGACTCAGTTCATGAACCTTCTAACACGGATCCGAAATGCTATCTTCTCAGAGAAAAATCAAGTGATTATAGAGGAAAAGTGCCAGAAGAGGGAACAAAAGAGAAAAGTCATTGGTTGGCAGTGTCTATTACCCCTATGTTTTCAAATGCCCTTTGTTCCTTCCTTCTTGCATGGACAGAAGGAGATTTTGTTCACAGCCTGAGGCAGCTTGCTAGGCAGCCGACCTCACCGTCTGAATGGGCTGCTTGAGTCTGTGATGAGGCTGTGCACAGCTGGGCCGGCTGGCTGGCTCCCAGAAGGGGCTCCAGCGAAGGGACCATGTGGGCTCTCCTGTCTGTGTCTTTCTCAAGAAACGATTTTAACTAGTGATCTGCATACACGTGTGGGAGTGTGTTCGCACCTTTGCATGGCAACTAGCAACCACAAGGGGCACATTTCACCTGTCCCAGTGTGCTGTGTTTCCGGAAGGGGCAAAGCCCAAGGTGCCACCGTAAGGACAATGGCAGGTGTCTGATCCAGGGAAGTCCCCTGTGCCCACACCAGGGGAGAGGGACAGCAGGAGCAAATCACTCCATTACAGACACATCTGCCCTTCTCACTGCCCTATATTTGCAGACGGACCACCTTAAAAAGGGGGCCAACTTTGGTGCATGAGATCATTCCACTCCCAGGTGGTCACAAAAATCCAGTGTCAGAATGGAACCTCTTCTCTTTCCTTGGGGAGGTGGCTCATGGCAGAGCCAGTTAAGGCTGCTTTAAGGTCCAGCAGCTCCATGAGGAAAACCATGGCTTTGAAGTATTATTTTATGTAAGGAAGGACTACAGGGAGAATGACCTACAGTTAGCAGATGTTGATACAGGGAACAAAGGACAAAAGCATGCGACAAATTCAATGGTAGTATAATAGCGTTGCGTGGTTAACGCACGGTAGCTACACTTGTGGGGAGCACAACATAACGCACAGAGCGGTCGCATCCCTATGTTGTACACCTGGAGCTAATGTAACATTGTGTCTCAACTATACTTCGACAAAAATAAATAAGTAAACAAGTCATGGGGTTGAAAAGCATAGAATAGGGAATATAGCCATAGATTACCCAAATTCAAAGAAATAACGGCATTGACATTTCCAAAAAAAAAAAAAAGAATTAAGAACAAGACACATATGACAAATCTTGAGGACGCTGCTTTGTTTAGCCCTCGGCCTACTGCTTGTACCAGCATTCAAAGCGGGCTGTGGGGGAATGCACGAGAACTCTCCTGATTGAAGCACTGGGTAAGTGAACGCTGCCGAGAGGTTAAAGACAGTTCTACGGTTTTCTTCCAAACAGCACGTGTCACCAGCAGTGGAAAGGACGGTCCTGAGCTCTTCTCTCACGCCTTGCACCCGAAAGGGGGCGGCAGGTGTCAGGGTATGGGACAAGCTGAGGCAGCACAACGTGGAAGAGACCAACCAGACTTGGCTTCAAATCCCCACGAAGACACTTATTAGTCGTATGACTTTGAGCAAGTTATTTCATATCTTTACACTCCAGTTTCCCCACTGCGTCCTTCAAGATGGATGATGCCTACCTCATGGGTCGGGAACATTAGGGATAATAAACCTGAAGTGCCTGGCGCATAAAAGATGCTGAACATTGATAGCTAAGCATCTAACCAGAGCACGATATACAACGTCCCGCACCGAATGCGCCACACGAACTCCCGAGACCTCCTTCTTCATGCTTCTGGAGGGCAACGGCCCATTTCACGCAACCTGGCTCCTCGTGAAGGTCGCACAGAACAGTATCTTGACAGGGACCCAACCCAGTTTGGCGGGGCTTTTTGGTCACGCGCCTTAAGTCGGTTCTCGCTTTGTAATGAAGGTTTCATCATCTAGGGATTTAGGTCAACGGCTGTTTTGTGAGACGATGTCTTGAGGTGGAAGATGAGGTGGCCTGAGGTGATGAAGACCTGGCCCACAGCTAAATAAATGTATATCAGCACAGTGAATAAATCTCAACTCTGATGCTACAGCGTGGAAAGCATTCTGACCAAGTCAAATTTGATGGGAATTTGCCCTGCCAACATTTTCATGTGACATCTGGATGTTTCTCTTTGGAGAACATGCCACCTTTTTAATCTATTGTTCCTCTGAGAGCAGGCGCAAGGCTACACCGGACAAGTTACTTCCCTTAATCTGACTCTTAGTGTCCTCATCCATAACATGGCGGGAAAACAATACCTACTTGCCTCCAAGGACTGTTGCGAGAATTAAGGCAGTGTTAGGTAAAAATGCTTGGCATGTTGGGGCGCCTGGGTGGCGCAGTCGGTTAAGCGTCCGACTTCAGCCAGGTCACGATCTCGTGGTCCGTGAGTTCGAGCCCCGCGTCGGGCTCTGGGCTGATGGCTCAGAGCCTGGAGCCTGTTTCCGATTCTGTGTCTCCCTCTCTCTCTGCCCCTCCCCCGTTCATGCTCTGTCTCTCTCTGTCCCAAAAATAAATAAACGTTGAAAAAAAAATAAAAAATAAAAAAATGCTTGGCATGTAGTAAATTCTGCTTGATTGTCAATTACTATTTTTATTATCCTTTACCTTAGGCTAGAAAGTGGGGCTCCAGCAAGTGATGAAAGAGAATTCATTGCTAATATCCGGACCTCTAGGTAACACCTAATCTTATGGAAATGCTCAGAGCAAGTCTTAATAACATTTCTGTCACTGGTGGCAATTTTCTTGAGCTGAGAAAACATTCAGCAGCAGAATCAGCTCTTTAGTAATTAGAAATGACATCTTTCCTCAGTTCTAGCATTATAGGGGAGGAGTGGCTCCTGGCTTAAAGAAAGGAGATTAGGCAAGTAACCTGTTTATGTGTTTGTTTTTTCAAAAAATATTTTAAAGTTTATTTTTTATTTTGAGAAAGACACAGAGAAGAGTGGGGGGGGGGAGAAGAGAGAGAGAGGGAGAGAGACAGAATCCCAAGCACAGGCTCCATGCTGTCAGCACAGAGCCTGACGCGGGGCTCAAACTCACAAACTGTGAGATCATGACCTGAGCCAAAACCAAGAGCCAGACACTTAACCGACAGAGCCACCTAGGCGCCCCATCCTGTTTATGTTTTTTATCTAAGGACAGTTTTATTGCATTCTAACTGAATTTAGCTATTCGCCAATCATTATACTGGGTGTGTGTGTGTGTGTGTGTGTGTGTGTGTGTGTCCTAGACAAAGTCATCACCCCCTTGAAGGTAAGGGGCATTTCACCTCCTACCTCTGAGTGTTTCACTACATCCAACTCCAGGCCCAGACAACTAACCACTACCTCCTGAGTCCCTTCTACTTATGACAGCTCCTTTTCATAGCACAGATTGAGAATGGAGTGTGGACGGCATTTCATTCCTTTCAACCTAACAGATCTCTTCTGTGCTAAAATTGCTGTTAGACAATAAACTCATGTAGAAGGCAAGAGGGGGGAAACTGGATATATGGAGAGGCCACGGAGGGAAAAAGCATGGGCCTCAGAGGCCAGAAAAACCAGGTTCAAATCAAGTCCTGTCATTTATTAGGGAAGTGACTTAAACTTCCTGTATCTTAGTTTGGGTATCTGTCAAATGTTGGTAGCAGCCCTACCTTACAGGGATTTTGTGATCGTGGCTCTAAGGTTACTTTGCACAGTGTTCTCACTGTAGAGAGAGGTAGCTACGTGGATCCGTGTCCTTCCCCTTCCTCCGCGGGAGATCTGGACTTTCAGCCAATGTACACTTGTCGCTTCCAAAGCTGGATGGACTTGAAGATTGACCTGGAGCCATTCCAAGAATATATATCTTAAAATAGCTGGGGCTCGTAAGTAGAAATATGCTAGCACATGGCTGGAAGTGGACATGTGATTTTGATGTGTTGGAGTGAGTGCGGATATCAGCTGTGAAGCAAGACAAGGGTAAGTGTTGATAAAATGCAGGATGTTATACCTCTTGTTCCACACTTTCCCGTGGGCATTATTCAAGCTGTGTATTCTCGAGCACTCTAAGAAATGCTGTAGAGTATAATAAATGAATACCTGAACCAGTGTAATATACGGTGCTAGGAACGATTTAGAATCATGGATAGCAATTAAAGTGTCCCAATCGTATCAAAGTCAGTCTCCCATACATGCTGCTGTACTAATTTGATGCCATGGTAGCTGGTGTGTACGTGATAAGAGGGCAATGCTACAATCACGACAGCCTCGGGTGTAACTCAGGGACAGACACCCAGGTCATGAGCAGTTTGAGCCAAATTTTGCAATCTCACCCTGGAGCGGGAGCAATCGAGCGAAGAAACAGTAGTACGTTCCTGGCATGTTTGCACACTCTTCTCCTTCTCCATCTTCTTCTTCAAGTACACACATACGTGGTCCCGAGGAACTCTTCCACCCACATTCGCAAGCTGGATCATAGTTTGAGAAGACACGTGTTGCAGCAATTGCTTGCAAGAAAGGAGGTTGGTCACAAGGTGGCAGATTACCTCGCTCCTATGGAGAAGGCTGATTATTTCTCTAAAAGCACAGAGCAGCAGAGGCAGGAAAACTTCAGGAAGGGGTGTGTGCCAATAATGAAGCAGCAGAAAGAAATCAAGGAATCAATCCCATGTACAAGTGCACCAAAAACCATAAGATACCTAGGAATAAACCTAACCAAAGAGGTGAAAGATCTGTACTCTGAAAACTATAAAACACTGATGCAGGTAATTAAAGATGACACAAAGAAATGGAAAAGCATTCCATGCTCATGGGTTTGGAAGAACAAACGTTGTTAAAATGTCTACACTACCCAAAGCAATCTACACACTGAATGCAATCCCTATCAAAATAACACCAGCACTCTGCACAGAGCTAGAACAAACAATCCTAAAATTTGTATGGGACCACAAAAGACCCCGGATAGTCAGAGCAACCTTGAAAAGGCAGAGCAAAGCTGGAGGCATCACAATTCCAGACTTCAAGTTATATCGCAAAGTTCTAGTGACCAAGACAATATGGTACTGGCATAAAAATAGACACATAGATCAATAGACCACACAGAAAACCCAGAAATGAACCCACAACCATGTGGTCAACTAATCTTTGACAAAGTAACAAAGAATATCCAGCGGACAAAAAAGACCGTCTCTTCAACAAACGTGTTGGGAAGACGGGGCGGCAACATGCAAAAGAGTGAAACCGGACCACTTTCTTACACCACGCACAAACATAAATTCAAAATGGATGAAAGATCTAGATGTGAGACGGGACACGGTTAACGTCCTAGAGGAGGACACAGGCAGTAATCTCTTTGACATCAGCTGAAGCAACTTCTTACTAGGTATGTCTCCTGAGGCAAAGGAAACAAAAGCAAAAAGAAACTCTTGGGGCTTCATAAAAACAAAAGGCACAGCAAAGGAAACAATCAACGGAAAGATGTGTGTGTGTGTGTGTGTGTGTGTGTGTGTGTGTGTGTGTGTGAGTGTGTACGCATGTGTGTGCATGCGTGTGTGTTGGGAATGATGGCTACCTTACATGGCCATGAGTTCTAAAGGTCATATAAGTGCTGCCTGTCCAGCATTGCCCTCTCATCACAGGGCACCTCCTAAAGAGGCCCATGCAATCAGCATGATAAGAATGCCGAATTGACGTTGACGTCACACACCAGACCTTATGCCAAGGTGATTTTTTCCCAAGGCAGTGATCCCAACGCTGTTAGCACATTAGAATCACCTGGGGAGCTTTTTAAACACTACCTCTGCCACAAGAGATTTTGCAGGGTTTTCGTCTGGACAAGCTGTTGCTCAGGTGGTTGGTTTTGGTCTGGTGTTGGACTCAGGCATCAATATTATTTCAAAGGTCCTCAGGTGGTTCCAGTGTGTAGCAAGGTTGAGAGTCATCGAAGCGATCTGAAGCAGCGTCACTCAAAGTGTGGTCTGTGGACTTAGCACTGATCTGTGAACTCTGCCACTAAGCACACTTTTTATTTCCTTCAGCTGACACTGTTTTTCCACAGCAAGACAGTAAGCCTCTCTTGATGAAGAAAGAAGGGCGTGGATTTACATTCTGGCACAAGCTCCTTATCTCATCACTGACTTGGAAGGCATAATTTCAGACCCAGCACCGATCCACGAACCACACTTTGAGGAGCACTTCCCTAAAGACAGTGGGTGGGGGCCACCATTCCTTTTCTGAAGTGTATTCCTCGCCAAAGCTCAGCTTTGACGAGGAATACACTGATGCCCAGCACGGTGCTCCCCGAAGTATGTTTTGGGGACATGGATAGGTGTTACAAACAAACCGTGTTTGGTAGCTGGAAGATGTCCGCCACTGAATCGCCCAAAGTAAGACTTCTGACCTGTAAGACTCCTCAAAACCTTTCACATTCTCTTCTGATGAATTCAGACCCTCTACGAGTGGCATGGAATTTGGGAAATATGTATTTGACCACAGAATCTGTCTTTTCACAGAGATGCACGATCAGTGTTTCAGGAAACATCATTTGGAAAATACCCATTGGCTAATTATTGAAGAACATGTGAAAGAGTATAATCAGTCCCGCATTCTCTTCAACCAGGCCATCAAGTTATCACTGAAAACAAAAGACGAGGTGACAACTGAAGCAGAGACAGCGGCACATTCCCGTGTGTCCCCTTAATACAGGGAGACCTCCGTACATTAGGGTTGGGCTGGACTTGGGCAAACAGCCAAAAGTCATTCAGGCCATGCCTTTTCAGACAAGGAACACGGCCTACCTGGCTCCTATCATGCTGGGTCAGAATGGCATATTTTCTTACGTGGCTTATCAACTGGCTGTGAAAAGAAAAAGAAAACAACCACGAGGAGCCACTGAGGGATCAGACCCTCAGAAACAATCCCCAATGGACGGATAATGGTTTCAAGTATCAGCACTTGGATTTTCACTTTATTTTTTTTTAATTAAAATCATCACCGTACACTGTAATTTGGCCAATAAACCATCCAGAGCATTCTCCCAGGGTGGTGTTATTTTAAACATTAAAAAAAAAAAAAAAAAAAAAACCACCAAAAAACCCGAAATGGGTCATCGGTGTTGGCTTTGCACGGGAAATATTTGCCTTCAATATTAACCAAGGAAAACCTCAGCCAAGAGAGTTGTAAAGGAGAGACCACTTCTTCTCAGGAAAACGTCACCGCCAGCTCGACGGAAACACCTAGGCTCAAGTAAGAAAGGAGGCCTGTTGCTTTAGAAAGTGAGTCATCTTTTCTAGAAATGAATGGTTGTTAGTTTCTACTGTAAAGGCCAGCCCGGAGATGGAGTTGAGATGCATATGACTAAAAAGAGAATAATAAATGCCCATCCTGGCCTGAAACTGAATTGTTGGCTGTTAAGTATACTTCCTTGATCAAATCATGAGGCTTCCAGAAAGAAGAGACTATCTCCCCAAATACGACTGGATTTCGTGTTTGCTGCCATAGGTGGGAAATAGGACCCAAGAGAGAATGTGCCGTTACTAGTGTCCTGATGCTTTAGGACATAAGTTGTCTATTAAGAATTAGCTGAGGGGCGCCCGGGTGGCTCAGTCGGTTAAGCGTCTCACTTCGGCTCGGGTCATGATCTCGCGGTCCGTGAGTTCGAGCCCCGCGTCGGGCTCTGTGCGGACCGCTCGGAGCCTGGAGCCTGCTTCCGATTCTGGGTCTTTCCATCTCTCGGCCCCTCCCCTGCTCATGCTCTGTGTGTCTCTGTCTCTTAATAATAGATAAACGTTAAAAAAAAAATTTTTTTTTTTTAAAAGAATTAGCTGACATGCAACAGAGAGGAACACATTTGAATACTTTCTGGGGAGAGGATAGTGTTTATTCATTACTAATCACCAAGGCCTTCAGATTCCTGGCTTTAATTTGGCTTCAATTTGGACCGGTTTTGAAATCCTTCTTGTGACTCTGCAATTAAGCTGCCATTTGCTTCAGTGAGCAAAGAAAACTCTCCGGTGCTGTTTTGTCATCCTGCAGGTACTACATCAAAGGCAAGGTGACCCTAAGTGATAGTTATTTTGAAATGAAAAGATTAAGAATAAAGTCTTGTATCTCCGCAGAGTCACCCGAACATACGGCTCCATGTTTTTCTGATAAAAGAGGAAAACCCCCTCGATTCTCGTCCTCAAGGGGACGGATATGGAACCCAGTTACATCCGTTCTGAAAGTCAAGACGTTTTCAAGGTATCAAGCATCAGAGGTTGCTTGGTTTTTTATCAAACTAGTAAGCCAAATGCTATTAGACCCATTGCTCTCAAAAGGTTAATTATTGTTAACATGAGGAAGACAGGAGACAACAACATTGAAGAAAAGCTAAGGATGGAAATAAAGACATTTCCCTTTGCCTGTTTCCTTAATATTCTTCTACCTTCCTCCTCCCCTACCACTGAGGCCAGACTGATGATATCCATGGGATCATATTCTCTTTCTGGTGTAAAGAAACCAAGGCAACATGAGAGTAGCAGTCATTGGCGCTAGTTACACACATGGCCCCTTAACATTTGGCTTTCTTTTGGTTGAGGGAGATGGAATATATAGATATTTAAATCACAGGAAAGCAGGACTGTAAGAAAAATGCCAAATGCTTGATTAAAAGACGGTGGGTGACAAACCCCTGCGCTCCATAACATTTTCCTGTATTGTGTTAACTCCTTCAAATTTACTATTGTAATCAGGATTTTTAATCCTAAAAGCAAAGGCTGGAAATCCATGATTTATGTTTCTCAGTAGATTTTCAACAGTGTCACCTTGCAAGCCCGGGTATCTTGGTGTGATTCTTTTGAACAACCTTCAAACATCAGTAAAAGCCCTATGACTGGCATTTAGGAAGCAGCAGCTAGGAGGATAATAGACTGGCTTTCAAAAGTTACTCTAAATCAGTGATTTCATTTTGGCACACACGACAACGAAAGAAAGAAGAAAGCTACAAGGCTTGTATTTTCTCTTGCCAAAAGGCTCCTGGAACAGTAAGAAAACGAGATTTTGGTAATAACCTCCCCTCTCCACGCGGCTTTCTTACAACAGAGCGTTGTTGGTACTGAGCCACAATAGACGTTCAGACACTTGTATGTGCGTCTTCGGCCAAATTCCGGTACTCACATAAGATTACATCATAAGTGGTTTTTATGGAAATAATCACATCACTGAAAATCACAAGCATTCGGAACAGATTAAAGAACTTATTTTGGAACGGGCTGTTCAGAAATAGAAACCTGGTTTTGGCAAAGTGCAACTTGGCCTTAGTGTATCCTGAAAAGCCAGCGGGGTATTTCCGTCCTTCAATGTACGATTTCACGTGCATTCTGAGGTCCCTGGACACAATACAAAAATACCTTTTAAAAGAGAGAAGACCGTGAACCGTAAATAAACGATCTGTACCAAATCTCAAGCGGTCGTAAACTATGAGAATAATCTGGCCCTCACGAAGACGTCACCAATCAAAAGAAACACCAAGACTTGGTCTATAATAACATAAAAAGAGTTGGTCGGTTTCTATCAATTCAGTAAGAAGAAAATTAATGACAACTTTATCACAACGCACATAAAGCTCTTTGACCTAGTTTCATCATTTCCAAAACTTACCCCATTCAAACTTTTATTTTCCTCTCAAGTTTCAAAGTTGTTTTCATTTCGCGCTTGAGGGTTATAGAAAAACCACCTCATTAGAAGGGGGTCATACTGCCAAGGTTGGCATTGCACAGATCCTGTCCATTGCCTTCACATGAGGTGGGACTGGTGGGCACCCACAGCCAAGGTCAATTAAGGTCTCATGCTTTGGCACAGATACCACGAGAGGAACTCTCTTCAAAATGCTTCACACGATATTGACATGTTTCAAGGAGTGGATATAGTTTGGAACTGAGATTCTGTATTAAAGAGGCCTTTCGTTTCTACCAACTGTAACAACATGTTATAGCAACCTTAAACGAAAACTAATGACTGTACTTTGCGGCCTCGAAAACAAACATCTTCCAGAATGACCACCGAGCCCTTCCAAACCCGCAGTCACTCCACCTCCTGGAAGTGACAAGCTTTGGTATCCTACGTGAAGCAAGCATGCTCATTTGTTGGCATAGTTTCCTGATTTATCCTAGATCTCTTCCACAGCACGATCGCTTTCGTCTCCGTCTAAGGTCTTCGGGACCCTGCTAATTTGTACAGAGTGTTTTCATTTCAAGGTCTGGGTCTGCCATTAACTTCTGGGACCTTGTTTGAAGGGAGTACGGCGAAATTGTAAACAGTATTCAAATGTCATTCCAGAAAACCTATAATGGGTCTGATACTATTTACACATCACCCACAGGAGTGAGGAGGGAGATATTAACTTCACTATTCCAGGGGACCTGGAGGAGGGCAAGATCAGGAAAATCAAAGCGCACAAGTGAAAGAATGACAGTCACATTAAGCACGGTGGCAGCCACTGAATGTGTGGATGAAACGACAGATTAAAAATTGTCCAAACCTTGTCTAAGGAGTTTAACTGCTACCCGTTCTCTAAAGGATTCTTCATGTCTGAAAACATTCGTAACGGTAAACACAATACGCTCCAGATGATATTTTGCAAATTCACAGAGCCTGAAAAATCGTATGTCATAAGAAAAGGGATGGGGGTGTAAATTTAGGTATTCAACTGTATTTTCCTTAAATCTGAGTATTGTTAAAACAATTTGAAGTAAGTTTCTAACTGCTTGCTTGACTGAATTTAACCAGGTGCTTCTTAAATTGCTTCTTTTTCTTGCTCAAATCAAAATTGGTTTTTCAGGCTGATGTGCAAGTAGAAAAACAGTATAGCATCTGTAACACGAATATTCCATTATATTATATATGTTTAATGTATATCATTATATAATAAATGGTATAGATCTCTCATACGGATACTGGTTTTATACTTCTAAACACACACTTGTAAGAAAGAAAGAAGAACAAGAGAAAACAAGCAAAACACGCGTCCGTCGTGCACAAACCTTCGGGCTCTTGTCAACTCTTTTAGAGAAAAGAAAGCAGAAAATATTGCAGTGCATCATATATAGTAAAGTAATTGTCACTGGTTGAAAGCTTTTGTTTCATTGAAGCATAAGATCAAGTTGGCATCTTCTGTACGAAACCACCAAAAGATTTCGTTTACTCACTGTAAAGGGGTCACCATTTACATCTCCAGATGAGCAAGGGCTGACATCAGAACTCCTACCCAAAGGAGACAGCCTGGATACCACAGTGTGGGCAGTGACAAACGTAAATGCTCTAGTCTATTGCTGAAATACAAATGAACACAGAAAAACGTACACTTCTCCTTTTTTGCCGATGAACATGGAGAACTCCACTGGGAAGCGAGGAGAAGGGAGACTCTGAGGCGTAAAGAACTTGGTACCAGAACTGTGGGCTCGAGTCAATTTGGAGTACTTTCCTTTACCCACCAAACTTTAAACAGAACCACATGGCAGTGTTTTTTTTCTAGGTCAGAAAGACAGCTGTAAGGGAGAGACCCACCATGTTGCAAAAGGGCAACTTGAAATAGGGACAAAGTCTCTTTTAGAAATCACACCAGAGCCATTTACGCAAAAGTGTATGCCAAAGGACAGGGGCACTTTTTGGTCACTTTCGTTGTTGTTTGCCCGGAAACCGCATCACTGGTATCGGATGTGCAGGGGACAGAGGCTGTTTCACAGTAAGTAATTAGCAACATACAGGACACTTCTCAAATGTCCTGGGGTGGG
>NW_024420501.1:2509555-2553983 GCF_014898765.1 Herpailurus yagouaroundi
GAAGGTGCGAATGCTCTTTCTAGACCGACGAGGTACTTTAGAGAGAGATTTGTAGCACGGATTGCGGTGAACACGCTATTGACCTCAGTTTACGTTACGGCAAGTGGACTTTTCCAAACCTGTACTCGAGCTGAAAGGAAAAACAAACTACTCATAGTTTCCTTGAGGCATGCATTTCACGATGGCAAACTAAGTAGATGATGAGCATTCTTCGAGCGCAATGCAGAAGCCGTATGGAGTGGAGGAGACTTAGAAAATTTGGGACAATCCTCTCACGATTTCATTTTGGAAGCATCATTCCTCAGCCGACTGCTGTTTCAGGAATGCAAGGTGATGGGAACAGACGTGGCCAGATGTTGGCTACAGGAGCAAGCGACTTCAGCAGCCAAAATGGGGCAATGTCAGGACAGCAGCGGAAAACGCTTTGGGCTATGAGAAGCAGGGGGCTGCCCGCGCGCTGTGCCAGGGATGACTGTGTTATACAGCGTCCCATCTGAGCCTGCATAACACAGTCACCGGGGAGCCAGGGGCCTCCTAACCATGTCAGGGGCCGAACAACATACAGCACACCAGGGGGGCAATGCACAGTCAAAGAAAAGAGAGAGAAAGAAAGAAGAACGAGAGAAAACAAGCAAAACACGCGTCCGTCGTGCACAAACCTTCGGGCTCTGTGTTTTCTTTGTGGTGTACTTGCTTCAGCGGGCAGCAGAAGATTTCGTGACACTTAGCACGAAAGGGGGACTCTTTTTTCTTTAATTCCGCAGATTGGATGGAATCTTGCCGTAACATAATGTATTCCTGTGTGCCAGGGGGGGCGTCATCCAGAACTGTGGTCACCACATAACAAAATGAACTCAAGTTAGAGCTTCAAGAAAGCAGCGAACGTCTTAAATCACATCTACTCCCAGGGAAGACTAAAGAAACAACATTCCTGAGAAAAGTTGCAAAGAAAACCGTGTAACAGCTCGCTAGTGGCTCTTTTTTAGGGGCTGGCTTGAAAATAACAAAGCCCTGACTCAACTACCCATCCCTCTGTTTCGAGTTCAGATACAACATAGACATTTGCGGGTGATGTCCAGCAATTATCAGCGCATTCCTTTATGCTTCCTTCCTCGGAGAACCTGGCTGGCTTCAAGTGCAACATACACCGGGCCGGACAGAAGATTCGAGGGCGCTGCTTTATTTAACCTTTGATTTGCAAAGAGAACCGGGGCTGTTGCAAATACTCTTCAGACCTTCAGAACCCCTTCACGAACACAAGGGGTTCCAGTGGCGAGCCTGACACCCAACAGTGGATCTGGATCAAAGACCTACCTGGTTGAGGAGCTAGAAGGCCAGGACCCGGTTCACTAATTTTGGCCTTAGGTCTACACCAAGCCCCTCTCGGCTCCCCCTTTCTTTCCAGACCCTTTCTGCATTTCCCAAGCCAAGACCGTGAACGTCTAGCACCCTCTCCCAGAAAAAAAAAACACAGGGTCCGCTTTTACGGGGTCTACCGCAGCATTCTTGAGCCCCCAAACCGCCCACCCAAGGGGGTGCAAATTTGATCCGTGTTGGCAGAAACGGGGAACTGACCCCAGAGTGGATTTTTTTTTTCCTCTTTCACACCCTTCCCAGTGAGGCCATTCCATTTTGCCAGGAGTGAGTCAGTGCCTCTAAAGCTGTGATTAATGGCAGGCTGACTCATTCTACTCCCCCAAATGCATACACTTAGCATGCATTTAGAAGGACCTGTATCACCAGCAAGCTTCCTATCGGGAGATTCATGCTGCGGTGTTTGTAAACTACAAACAGCCTACGGTTGACATTAGGTGGGACCTGAAGCTTCTGTGTTTGGCAAAACGCTCCCGGCTCGTTACCGGTTGGGATTTTAATGACCTTTAAGAACTTACTTTCATGTTCGGGTAAAAATGGTATCAAAACCAACAAAACTGTCAAATTAGCATTATGAGTTTAGAACAAGTTCTTGATAGATGGCTTGTGTGTGGAACCGTTGTCTTCCTTTATAAGTCATTGAATTATGCACGAAGGTGATGAATATTTTAGTCAGCTCTCTATTTTCCTCTAGCATTCAGCAGCAGTAATCAAAAATATTGTATAGGCACACCCTCACAGTTTTCCTGGCAGAGAGTTCCCTTCATCTACTAGGAATGTGACTATAACTCCATAGAATCTCGTTGTGAAATGCACATCTTTGCTAGCAACAGCTGCTATTCAAAACATTTGCAGCCATTTCCTGCTATGAGCAGATAGTTATGATAATATAGACACTTATCAAATTCCAGCATCACAGCTGAAGACCGATTCTGGTTTTACCACCCAAAATATTTAAAGGAAACCTCCCAAACTTGGAGCCCTTTAAAAAAAGAAACTCCCATGATTATACAGAAGCTGAGAAATTCCATTCTCATGCGCCGTACATAAGAGACGTTGTTTTAAGATCAAAGGACAATTGGAGCAGTGAGAAGAAGACAACAACTTTTTGATAATACACGGGGAACTTGTCATTCAGAAGCACTTGATAGACATTAGTACATTGTCTCCCACGATCATGTTTCAGTACCAACAATGACGTCACAAATGGGCATTTCCGGAGATGAATGGCAGACTGAAGCTAATAGCCTTTCGCTGACTCTCTGGCCATCAGCTTTTCCCAGCTGGTCATTAATTCCCAGAAAATGCCTTGCGCTGCCATCATTATTGTTTAATTAGATACAACTGGTTATCTGTAACATACAACAAAATTCTAATAAAAGTGACATGCTGACTGATACAAGAACCAGCCCCCAAATTCATCACGATGGGAAAGCATGAAGGTCACAAAAGTGCAAGATAATTGCTTTCCACAAAATTCTCGCTCTCCTGTTCTTCCTTCAGATTGAATTCAGCAAGTGCAAAGGGTGCCAAGATGAGAGCGTTTAAGGAGCCATGCGAGTAATAACCACAGGCATAGAACATTTCCTTGGAAATTGTGAACATCTGGGAGTTAATGGCTCGGCTTTGGGTCTCAGGCCGTCTCTGCTCAATGCCCCAAACATCAGTCAATTCAGGCAAAACAGAAAAAAAGTCAGTCTAGCAAAAGTGACGGTGTACAGGCAACACCTCACACGGGTCTATCAAATCTTTGAATTTGAGGATATTCTGCATGAAAAATTAAAACTATTACATCAAATCCATTTATTCCCAGGGCTCCCTCAAGTAGGACAGTGGCTGTATGTGCAATGACAGCAACAGGATGGACAGGGGACTTGCCACAGGACCCCAGCACTAGGGCAGGTGGGCACCTTAATTGTATTTCTCTTAAAAAAGGGGTAAGGATGCAAAGTTTCCATGGAGCATCAGCTCTATGGAAGGGAGAGGAGGCTCGTGAAGAAGCCAGCTCATCAAAACAGGAAAAAAGAATGCGATTCTTCTCTCCTTGGCTTAGTCTAATGTTTTCTGCCATTTTCCCCCTTCTAGTGCATTTCCTTCTTGCACATGACCGCTCTCTTTTGAAAACCACTTCTTCTGTTCATTTGAACCATTGGTCCACATGTATTCAATGACCCCTGCTACCCTCCCCAATATTAGATTTATCCAATCTTGGAGGTAGGCAGATGACTCCAGTGCTGAGGTAGACAACGGATTTACACAAAGCCTCCTCCAGTTTCAGAAATTCAAGATGGTAAGAGTGGCTCCTGGTTGATCTCTGGACCGTGAGGCCCGTGCTCTGAGAAAGGTTGCTGAGCCCCATGACCAGAGCTACCGAGGGGTGGGCCTCTGCCGGGAAATTGCACACACACAGCCAGTGCCCTTGGCCTTGATCATCCAGCCCACCTACTCGGGAATTCCAAAGTCCCACAGGACTGGCCGAAAGTTGGGAGAAGAAGAGTGCACGCACGCAAATCCACACATCCAGACACACAGACACTGGCAGGTGGCATACTCAGAGACATGGAAGGGACAAGAAAAAGTGACCTTAGGGGTGAGATGATAGTTAGGAGCACAATTTATGGAAGTACTAGGGCCTGTTATAAAAGGTGTTCTGTTGACTAACCATTCAGGTGGGCAAGCCTGCATCTAGAATTGGTTTCCCAGCAGCAGGACTGGATTGTCACTAAACCATCCCCACTCTCTATGTCTCTCAGCAATCACCAAGATCAAGGACGGGGGGGAGGGTGCGGGGGGCAGCCACGGCAAGGGAAGGGAGTTTAAGTCTAAGCCTGATGACCTGGCCTAAGCTACTCATGTTCACAGAAATACAGTAGTCCCATTTTAAACTAGACATAAAGAAAGCAGCAATCTATATCGAAACTTAGTTATTGATAAAATAAAAAAAAAATGATCCCAATGCAATGCACCTTTTAAATATGTTTTTAATCGGAGAAGTTAACATTTATCCCTATGTTGACAAAACATCCAGTGGCTTTACTCCACAACTTTTACCAACAAATACAACTTTGGCTACGTAAAACAATTACCCAAATATTTACTAGTATCACAAACACTACAATGTCATCCTCCGTGTTATTCCAAACAAAATCTCTTTAGAGATGATTACATAAGGAAAATAAAACTCAGGAAGGGGAAGTAACTAGACAAGTCGCAGAGTCATTGGAAAAGCCCAGCCTAGAAGCCAGGATTCCAGTGTGTTTACCGGCAAACCTAAAGTAAGACTGCTTTGTATAACTAGCGATATATTAAGAAGGCATTGGGATCTTTAGTATGACTTGGCTTAAAAAAAATTACCCCTGTCTCCAACAAATTTTTCTTCCTTTATTCAAAGATGGGAAGGCCACCAGAGACAGCCTAGGACACTAGACAATGCCACACAGGCACCTGGCCCCCTCACCAGGCCACTGTAATTCACAAGGCTTGTTGGCTTTAAGCTGGAAATCGTTAACAAGCCCTCAATTATTGGATGATGTTGTTGTTTGGCTCTCAAGTGAACTCTTCCCAGAGATGACTCAACATACTTAATTAATGCTACATGATTTTAAATCAAAGCAGATCTGAGATCGCCAGGGCGACGGAAACGAAATGATTGGGGCTACCCATCGAAGCCATTACACGTATGTTAGTGACTCCAACAAGCAAATACATAAAAACCCCCATGAATCAGAAAGAAATCGTGGCCAAATATACACATTAGCAAATGTCCTCACATAATGAGAAAGAAGGTGAGGAGAAAATGGAGTAATTGGAGCCACAGGCTGAGTTAGCTCGAGACCTCCATTTCGCCTTCCAGATAACTATCATGCACTTATCTGTATATGATATTCAAGCTTTACTGCCACAGTGGGCACAATCAAGATGGGAGGTTTAAATGTACACGAGTAACTTAAGTAAGTAGTTCACTGAATGGATTTGAATACTGACACAAAAACAACTTAAAATGCTTCTAGAAATTTCAGTTGCCTTCTTGGCAACCTCCCCCGTCTCCATTCAGCCCCCTCGACCGCCATTAGGACTTCCTCCAAACTTTCCTTGTTCAGGCCGATTTGTTCTTTTCCCGGCAGAACGAAATGCCGACTCCCTCTCATCGTGGCTTCCCACCTCCTCAGTTCCATTATTGCCTCTTTGCTCCTTACTCACGCTAGCTGTTCCACGAGTACCCAGGATACGGTAGGCTTTTTCCTGCCTCAAGGCCTTGTCCTGGCCGTTCACTATGACGCCCCCTTTATGTCTTTCAGGGCTCTACCTAAATGTCACCCCTTCGGAGATGTCTTCTCCGCTGCCTTAGGTAGGTCTGTACTTGTCACATCTGCGATTTGTAAATGCCCGTAGGTATGCCTGCGTGTCTGTGTGCATGGATGCGTGTGTCTTGTCTCACTCTCCCCACAAGAAGACAAGCTCTCTGAAGCAGGCACGTTATTTGTCTCATTTATCACTCTATATGGGGGGTCCAGCATAGCGCCTCACTGGTAATACATACGCTTAAGAATTCTCATTAATCAAATGGAGAATGCCCTCTTTCTTCATGCAGGCTTCCCACAAAGCTAAGGTAAACAGCTCACTCTAACTCTTGATTTCTGTATTACTTGGTCGGAAATTTATCTTGTCGTGTCTTGGGACAGCTTTTCGGTTATGATCATAGGCTTTTACTGAAAAGGTAGGTTGGTAATTATTTTCTTGAAAAAAAATTTTTTTTAACGTTTATTTATTTTTGAGAGGGAGAGAGACAGAGCGCAGGCGGGGGAGGGGCTGAGAGAGAGGGAGACACAGAATCCGAAGCAGGCTCCAGGCTCCGAGCTGTCAGCACAGAGCCCGACGCGGGGCTCGAACTCACGGACTGCGAGATCACGACCTGAGCTGAACTTGGATGCTTAACTGACTGAGCCACCCAGGCGCCCCAGAAAATTAATTTTCATATATATGTCTTTCCTTTGTACGCATAAGGTCACTGACTCTCTGGGGGACCTGTGGAACGCCACTTTGCCTCTGAGCCTCAGCTTTCCCATTTCAAAAATAAGTGGTGTGGACCAGGCCGGAGTTTCTCAACATTGGCACTTTTGTCATTTGCGGCTGGAAAATTCTCTGTGTTGAGAGGCTGTTCTGTGCACCAAAGGATGTTGAACAGCATCCCTGGCCTCTACCCGCTACATGCCGGTAGCATCCCCCCACCCCCGGCCAAGTGGTGACAACCAAAAAGATCTTCAGATACTGCCAAACATCCCTCCCTAGTGGGATGAAGGCCAAATCAACCTTAGCTGTGAACCGCCGGACATGATGATGGGTAAAGCGCCTCTGGTTTACGAACCTCTTTGTAAAGAGTGAGCGCCAATCCCGGAAGTCCCTTTGTGACCCTTGGAGGCGCTCAGCATCCTGCAAGGGTTCGGCACCAACGGAGCAGAGGGTGCTGTCAGAGGTCCCGCACACCTGCACGGATGCCCACGTTCGATCCCTGCTGCGATGCCAGGTGCGCGCGCTCGAGAGAGAGAGAGAGAGCAGGACCGTGCTCCAGCTTTGTGCCACTGCACCGCCCTACCACGCACCCCGCTCAAGTCCCAGCCGAACTGAAGCGCCTGTCACGCTCACCCAGAAGGCTTGTGAAGACACAGCCGGGGGTGGCCCTCCCTCAGAGTTTCTGATGGAGGCGGTCTGGGCCGGAGCGTGAGTATCCACCCCCTAACCCGTTCCTACGTGCTATTGACGCTGCTGGGCGAGGATCACACGTGGAGACTGACAGCCCCAGCTGCTTGATTGGGCCTCTCCCGGCCATCTCTGCCTGTCTCCATTGTCCCGGGCCCAGTGCAAACGCCATCTAAGCCAGTGGTTCTCGGCTGTGGTTGGCCATTAGCGTGACCTGGGAAACTTTCAACGACTAAGAAACCCATGGTGCCACACCAGGTCGATTAAGCCAGAATCTCCAGGCTGGGGCCAGAGCACTGGTAGGTCCCCGAGCTCCTCAGCTGGTCCAACTGCACCGTTAGGGTTGGGAATGACTATTTTAAGCCTTTCCACACTATGCTCAGTGAAAAGTCCTCCCCCCCCCCCCCGGAAGGAGGTCTCTGGCCCCTGATCGTCTTACTCTTGCCATTTCCTTCCACATCTCAGCCCAGCGTTGCCACACACCTCTGTGCGGGTGGGCTATGCGCTGTGTAAAACTACACGGCATCCCCACACAGCAGCTCTGCTCCGGCCTGAGCAACCACGGTGGTTTGTCCGTAGCTCTACCGTAGCATGAATCCACCCCTGCCCTGTGTCCTCATTCTTTTTTTAAAAGTATTTATTTTGAGAGAGAGAGAGAGTGTGTGAGTGAGCATGAGTGTGGGAGGGAAAGAGAGAGAGAGAGAGAGAGAGAGAGAGAGAGAGAGAGAGAGAGAGAATCCCAAGCAGGCTCCACGCTGTCAGCACACAGCCTGATGCGGGACTCGATCCCATGAACCCTGAGATCATGACCTGAGCCGAAATCAAGAGTCGGATGCTCAACCGAGCCACCCAAGCGCCCTCATTATTTTTTTAATGTGACCACCTCACTAGCCAGTTTTGCTGAATCGAGTCAAACTAAGCTCTATCCTTATTAGCACCCCTCAAGGTCACTGTCTTGGGCTGGTGAGAACATGTGTATTTGGCCTGAATCCAGTCCTTGATGCTCCATCTTGCACCCTGGCCCCTCCTCATCAGCTTCTCTCCTATAGGTTCCTCATCCTCAGGGGCCACACAGCTATTTCAAACTTTACACATGCTACACTCTCAACCACAGTGCAGGCTAAGAACAAAATAGTCACAGAACGAAATGGTGCCCAGAATTCATCGGGAGCTTTGTTGCTGATTGGCTAAATATGTTGGTCCTTCTTTCATGACATCGCACAGTTAAGAGACTTGGGCTACACTTCCCAGAAATTGCTTCCTTGCACCCCGTAATTCAGGGGTTCTCCACCCTAGCTGCGGAATTAGAATCACCTGGGTAGCTTTTAGAACATTCTCGCCCCCAGAGATTCTCATTCAATTGGTGTCAGAGTGGGGTATGGGTCTTGGTAGGCCTTGAAACGCGTCTCAGGTGTTCCTCAGGTGCAGCTCGGGTGGCAAAGCAACGTGTCTGATTGAGGGAACAAGAGAAAAATTAAAGGCACAAGTGCAACCACGATTAACTGCAAAGATGCTTTCCTGAGCAAAGAAGGAAGGGCTGTAAAGAAACTAGGACTTTCAAGTGCTAGACCCCTTAAGTAAGTAAGGAATACAAATGGGTCTCTCAAGGAGAAGGTTCCAAAAGCCTCAGGGAGTGCAAGAGGGTGTATTGGCAAAGGCCTTACAATCCATCTGTCCCGTTTTCAAACCCTGACTCTGAGACTGTTAAGTGGCCTCCACAGCGTGACCGTGGGCAAGCCGTGTATCCTCTTTGTTCACCCACAAAATGGGATGATAGCTGTTCTTAAAGGAGGGCCCTGACCCCACAGCACAGATATCGCGTGGGAGCTTGTTAGAAATGCAGGCTCTTAGCCTCGCCGAGTTCAGACCAACAGAATCAGAATCTGTCTTTTCAGAAAATTCTGAGGTGACTGCTGCGCACCTTAAAGTTGGGACGCACCTAGAACAGTGACTGGGACTGAGTACGGGTGCGTTCCCTTCTCTCCTGAGGCCAAACAACTATCTGGGTGGCACATAAATGTGCATTTGTGGGAACCCCGCCACGGGATAGAAGAAAGACTTCTGGACTTGAGAGACCCCTGCCACCCCTACCTACCGTGACCTCGGGCACATCAATCTCCCAGCTTTTACAGATGACCTAACCGAATCACGGTGTTCAACTCCTAGCGGGGCTGTTTTAAGAATTAAGAGATGATGTGGGTGGAAGCATCTGGCACAACACCTAGCCCTGGAGAGGTGTTCCATACGCGTGAAGTACACTCCCTCAGTGTTACCTGAGGCTGAATCCAAGTTAACGTGAAAGAGCCTTTCCCAAGAACATGTTCACCACAAGTCTTGTGGGCCTCCACAAGGCTTCACGCAACCTTCATTTTGGTTTTCGAACCAAAGTAGGGGGAACGGCCGGCAGGAGAAAAAAAGATGGCTGTGCCACCCACCGAGTAGTAAATTGACTGACAAATGGTATTTCTGTCAGAATGACACCTGGAATTTCTTGAAGATGTTTCATCGCGACCGGCTCCATCGAAAACTTTTATTTGGCCTCACTCGCTTTGCTTTTAAGGCAGAGTGCTTTTGGCCATAGTGTCTTCGAGACTGAAATTCTAGGCAGCCTTTAAAGATGGCTGCAAGATGGACTCCAGGCACAGCTTTGGCATCAAATTCTGTGTCTCCCTCCATGCATAAATAGGGCGTCAGTGGCATCATTCAATCAGTGGCCTTTTTTTTCTAGACACAATAAGCTAAGGGGAGGGTTCCCATATAACCCACTGCCTGATGCATGTTTGTTCAGCCAGCCTTGGTGTGTGTGTGTGTGTGTGTGTGTGTGTGTGTGTGTGTGTGTCTGAGGCTAGAGACATGCCTTTGCTTTTAATAAAAGTTAGTATAGGCACTCCGGTTAGGCTCACAAAATGATGTCATAGCTATTATAGCAACAGTCTGAAACCTCAGCCTTTGATCTTAAGACCTTTCTTGGGCAACATCATGGGCTAAATTGCTATAGAAATCCTATTTTCTCCCGTCAATCTCTTCCGTTTTTCGAGCACTAAATCTCAGAGGACTGAGGCTTCTTCACCAATACACCAGAGAGCACACTCCAGCACTACGCCCACGTCCCCCTAGCAAATGTGGTCGTCGACACCATACTTCTTCACATGGCATGCTAAGAGAGTCCCGCACGACTCACTGTCACTATTTCCCTCATATTCCTATTTCACGGTTTGAAGGCTCATCTCTCATCTAAATCTCCTGGCTGTTCCAGGTCTCCCGGGATGTCTTTAGAGCTCAGGAAAACCCACCTTACGGGCTCTGTGACAGCCTGGGATTCCTTGGTCCTAGTGACAGTAGCTGGAAAGCAATATCGTAATGCTGCTTGGAAACGATGACGGGAAGAGTGATGAATGCCATCAGACTCCCCTCTACCTCTCCATATGTCCCCCCAAAAGGCATCTATAGAAAACTTATTGTACTTTATTAGTCAGGAAACACTGCCCTTATTTTCAAGCAAATAGAGTTCCTTTATTTCCCCTTTCTGCTAGGGTTCTGTGATCACATGTGCCTCTGTCACCTACTGGTGCGCCTTCCACCAAGGTGACATGGAAGAAAGTTCACTCAAGTCCATCGGCAGTCCGTCATGACTGACCCTCTGGCAGGAACCTTAAAGCAAATACCAACGTGTGGGTATTTGGTATCAAAACCATTTCTCGGAAACAATAAAAAATGTGTAGGTCATCGTGGCTTGTGCACCTGGCACTCCACTTAACACGGCTGTGCCAGGGACTTGAGAAGTAGTAAAAGGAGAAAGAAGGTGCCAGGAACAGAGGGAGAAGGCTCTTCTAATTAACTGATCAAGATGTGAGTCCTGGCAGGTCTTGTCTGATTTAAGATACACGCCGGTTAAATCCTTCTCTCCCTAGTTAGCCACAAACCGTACGCAAGCTCATCAAAAGGCAGTTAGTCCGCTTCAGCTGCAACATCATGTTCATCAACTTGCAAGCTCAAATGGGCCTCAACAACCTCCAGGAAAGGCAGCTCTTGCCTATATGCTCTGGAAGAATTCTTACCCCTCAGGGAGTGAAAAGAGGCACATTTTTAGCTAATGGAAAGCCTTACCAACAAAATTCCCAACTACAATAGCCAAAATCCAGAAAATAGCTCTGAAAAAGGAACATTCCAATTCATCAAGCGCTCTTCTTTGCACTCAACGCCTGCCACGGTTCCTAACTCCCCATTCAGTGAGCAGGGCTGGTGTTTCTTCTTCCAGCCCTGCAGGAATTACAGATGGGAGACTAGATTGTGCCAGGTTAGAACCCACTCTAAATTTGTTTGAGAAGAATTTCGAAGCACATGGTATTTGAGTTTGTTTACTCTTGGCAACATTTCTGTTTAAGAAAGAGGCATTGCAATTATTTTAAAAGCCTCGAGCCATCAAATGTCCTTAAAATAGCACTTAATGATTTAGGTGTAAATGAATCATAAACACTTAGATTAAACTTCCTCCTCATTCCCTACAAACCCAGCTGGTTAAGTAAGGTTTTAACAAAAGAGCACTCAGCGTGCTCTGTCCTTTTAAAGGTAAGGTCTTCGGAGGTGGGCTCCAAGCTGGGTCCAGTGCTCACATTTAAAGCATTAGGAGCGCCCACGTTGTATATATATTTTTCAGTCTGCTTATTCATTTTGAGAGACACAGAGACAGCGTGAGTGGGGGAGGGGCAGAGAGAGAGGGAGATAGAGAATCCCAAGCAGACTCCGTGCTGTCAGTACAGAGTCCCATGAAGGGGCTCGAACTCACGGACCGTGAGATCATGGCCGGAGCCGAAACCAAGGATCGGGCGCTTAACCGAATGAGCCACCCAGGCGCCCCTGTACTTTTGAAAGGAGTAAAACAGAGTGCCCGGTGTGGGCCATGCACTTTCACATTATCATTTCCAATATCCACAACAAGGACAATATCGTTATTGTGCCCACTCGGCACAGAGGCAACTCAATGTCAGGACGTTAAGGAACCTGGTCAGAATAAGCCAGCTATCAAGATTCAGAGTGGGACTCAATCTCAGGCCTCTACAGTCTATACTGTTACTCACAATGCCGTACCTGATAATCATTTGTATAACTGTGGTAGGCGGAATAATGGCCCCTCAGAGATGTTCCCATCCAAATCCCTGGGATCTGTGAACATGTTACCTTAAGGCAGTAGATGTAATTAAGGTTGCTAATCAGTTGACCTTTGCATGGAGAGGATTAGCCTAGACTATCCAGATGGTTCCAGTGTAATCATACGAGCTCTTAAGATCCAAAGAGGGAGGCAGACGGTTGGGTGACAGAAATGAAAAAGAAAAAGAGGCAGGACAGATTAAAAGTATGAGAGGACCCAACCTACTGTTGCTGGCTTCTAAGACTGAGGCAGGAGGTCCTGAGCTAAGGAGTACACGTAGTCTGGAGACGCTGGGAATGGCCCTCACTTGCCAGCCAGTAAGGAAACAGGGAGCTCCATGCTACCAGGAACGGAATTCTGCTAACAGCCCAAACGAACAAGGGGACAGATCCTCCTCTAGAGCCTCCAGATGTGTGTCTGGCTTCTGACCTACATACAGCACTCCAAGGTAAAAAACTTACATGGCTTAAGTCGTGAAGTCTGTTGACAGTTTGCTACAGCAGAAATAGAAAACTAATACAATATCCAAAGTTCAATGGTGAAAACCGAACTCGGGTTTATAGCTCATAAGCCTTCTACAGTTATTTTAATAACAACAACCAAATATTTCATGTGGAATTGATGTATCTTAATCTTCAGCCTGAGAAGAAAACATGCACACGAAGATGCTTCCTTTGGCCTTTCTATTTTCCGTTCCCTCCACCATATTAACTGGCAATGTTCTTCCAACAAATATGTAATGGGAACCTACTGTATGCCAGGCACTCACTAGTCAATGCATACGGTGCACAGCAGATGGGGGGCAAATGTAGGAGGGCCTGGGTGGTTCAGTCGGTGAAGCATCCAACTCTTGATTTTGGCTCAGATCATGATCTCATGGTTGTGAGACTGAACCCCGCGTCGGGGTCCATGTTGGGTGGGGAGCCTGCTTGGGATATTCTCTCTCTCTCTCCCGTCACTCTCTGTCCCCTCCCCCCTCAAAACAAAAACAAAACACTTAAAAATGCAGACAAGAACCCCTTGCCCTCCTGGAGTTTACACATCTGGGGTGGAGGGCATACAGGAAACACGTCGGTAAGATGAGTCCTCCAAGGGTCTCTGAGTCACTCGTGGGAAGACAGCTACTCTGACTTTGCCATGTCAGCTTTCTGTCACTGTAGCATAACCTAGCGTAGTCAAAATAATACAGACAGCCTCACTGAGAAGGTGAGCCATGGAAATATCTAGGAGAAGAGCGTTCCCAGGAGAGGGATCAAAAACGCAAGGACCCTGAGGTAGGAGTAGGAATTGGTGTTTTTGTAGAAAACGCAGGAGGCCAGTGTGGCCGGGATTGAGAGAGTGAGGGGGAGAGTGATGGGAGGTGAGGGCAGAAAAGAAATGGGAAGCCTGCTCATATAGGCCATGGTAACAACTGTGGCTTTAATTCTGAGTGGCTGGGAGCCATGGCATGGTTTCGGGCAGAAGAGTGATGTGATCTGGCTTAGGTGCTCAAAGGCTCCCTCTTGCTGCTACGATGGAACAGATTTCAGGGGAGAGGAAGCAGAGAGACCGGTTGGGAGATTACTGCTACAATACAGGCAAGATGATAATAGCACTTAGTACTGTAGGTAGAAAGGATTCTGGGTACATATTCTAGGAACACAGACTCTTATGAATAGAGGTTCTATCTAGAATGGATAAAGAAGCGGTGTGTATGTGGAGATGTAGACATGTAATGGAATATTAACACAACCACAAAGGAGAATGAGATCTTGTAACTTACAACAACACGGATGGACCTAGAGGGTATAATGCGAAGTGAAATAAGTCAGAGAGGGACAAATATCCTACGATTTCACTTATGTGTGGAAGCTAAGAAACAAAACACATGCACAAACAAAAACCAGACTCTTCAATACCGAAAACAAACTGGTCATTGCCAGAAAGGAGGTGGCTGGGGGGGTGGGCAAAAAGGTGAAGGGGATTAAGAGGTACAAACGTCCAGTTATAAAAGAAGCCAGGGACACGAAAAGTACAGCATAGGGAATACATTCAATAATATTCTAATAACATTGTATGGTGACAAAGGGTGAGGGCACTTATCACAGCGAGCACGACACTTATCACAGAATTGTTGAATCCCTTTGTTGTACACCTGAAACTAAGATAACATGGTATGTCAACTAAAGAAAAAAAAAGTTCTATCTAACAGTATGCAACATCTAACAACACTATTTCAAACAGATACCTTTTGACGGTAATTCCGTGGTCTATACAGTTCCCAGAGGGAAAATACTCGCTGTAGATTAGCTAATTCTCCTCTTTATAGACATTGGAGAGACATCACCTCACCGTTACCTCTCCCCTGCAGTATCTCATTGGACTACACACATCTGTACAGAATATGATCAAGTAAGTACCCAGCAAACATTAACATTGCAGAAGAGTATTAACGGCGGTGATGATGGAGATGATGGGGATGGATGGGCAGAGATGGCCATGGAGATGACGACGGGCAATTTGCAAAACAACATTCTTGAGAAATCAATTCTCCTGACCCTTTACACCATTCTTGTTTCTCTTCTACAAACCTATTTTCCCTCTGTCGTTTTGTCAAAGATTCCACCAAGTAAATCTAACACTTCAAGTGCTACTGGAGGAAATGAATGGTGAGAAAACAACTGTAGAACTCAGGTGCCTGGACTCCTGGCCCAGCCTCGGAACCTACCCCTTGCTATATAAGTCACACCATCTGTGTGAGCCCAGATTTCCTCAAATGGAATGGAGCAGATGATCTCTAAAGTCTTTTCACTGTTTCAGTTCAGGGTGGAGGTGAAAGGTATAACACTGTTGGCTTCTCTCTGCCCCATCATTCACTGTTTCCTGGATGGGGGTACTGATGAGTTTTTAAAAGACAAACTAATAGCCCTGGCCTAGCACCTTCCTTTTTCCTTTCTCCCTGGGAACCAGCTCATCACAGAAAGCATGCCTTATGCTCTGCCTTAAGTTTTGCAGGTGGAGGTCCATGTCAGGTGAAGGACTGAAGAATAAGATGGGCGTCTGCTCTGATCCAGAGCTGCCTGTGGCTGAGTAGATACATCTAATTATGGGGTTCCCCATTAGAATGTCCACCTCTTCAGAGACAAAAACCTCACCTCCCAGTGTTAGCCTTATTTAGAATAAAGGCGATATTTTGTTGTCCACACACCTTTCTCTTTTGACTGGTTTCTTAATTTGTTCACAACTTGGACAGAGAGAGAAAGAGTATTCCCACTCCCCGCCCCACAAAATGCCATCAATATTTGTGAATGGTCAGAATCATGGCTTCTAGAGTATTGGCCAAGTCTTATACCCTCTGTTGGCCAATCCAGCTCACGATGGTTACCACTGTTTTTCATGGCCAGGATCAGTACCAGGGGACCTGTACTCCCAGGCCAGGAAAACCAGGAGGGAGGAATGAGGAAAAGAAGAGGCAGAAAGGAAGGGAGACATGAACGCTGACTTGCTCCTCCACAGATGGAAGGAGCTGGCTGCCATGTTAATTTCAAAACCTTCTGCTAACAGACCCATAAATACACAGAAGAAACTGATGATGGTGGGGGGGATGGGCAAAATGAGTGAAGTGGGGGTGGGTGGGAGGTGCAGACTTCCAGTTACGGAATGAATAAGTCACAGGGATGAAAGGTACAGCATAGGGAATATGGTCGATGGCACTGTCATAGTGCTGTACGGGGACAATGGGAGCTACACTTGTGGGGAGCACGACATAACATAGAGACTTGTTTAATCACTACTTTGTACACCTAAAACCAATGAAACACTGTGTGTCAACTATACTTCAATAAAAAAGAATACCTATGAAAAAGACTTAAAGGGGCACCTGGGTGGCTCAGTCGGTTAAGTGCCTGACTCTTGATTTTGGCTCAGGTCACGATCTCATGGTTCTTGAGATTGAGCCCCACGTCAGGCTCTGTGCTGACAGTGTGGAGCTGTCTTCTCTCTCTCCCTCTCTTTCTGCCCCTCCCTCACTCATGCTCTCTTTCACTCAAAATAAATACATAAACTTAAAAAAGAAAAAGATGTAAAAAGTAAAAACCTGCTGTCGCCATGGAAATCCCTAGCTATTGATGATGTTCTCATAGTCCCACAGGAGCCTCAGTTGAAAGTCCCATTTCAAAGCAGCAAGAAAGGGACAAAAAGGGATAATGCAGGTCATACATGGGGACATAAACACCAGTGCAAGGGGGAAACGCCAACTGTGAATTCATTCTTCTTGGGCTGCACTGGAGCGAACTGTCCACACTAGGAGGCAGCCCAAGCTTCCCAAATCTGACTTCCGTTTCTTTTCTGATAACCTCTGCCACTTAATCCCCTCTGACATGCCTCTAATATTTGCATTCATTAGGCTCATACCAAGAACTGTAGTCACTTGAGAAGTGCCTATCGATACCACCAAAAAATTGAAACATGCCGATCTTCACAAGCTTGAAAAATGTCAGCTGGGGGAGTGGAACCATTTCCCATAAAGGTGGCCCTCTGCCTTCTCCTTAATGTAGAGTGAAGTAGAATTCAAGATTGCACACAACAAAGCCAGGACAAAATGTCCCACATAAAAGCTCTCCCAATTAGGCATTTAATTGCTGAATGGTGAAAGACATACCTTTAGAGTTCCTATGAAATGCAGAAGACTCACAACCAGCAACATTAAAGAGCTGTCTACAGAGCAGTTCTTTCCTCTCTTGTCTCCCAAGGTCTCTGTGTAACATTTGATTAACCGACAACTTGCAAAGATGACCTTAATGCATGTGAGATGTCCTCAGAGGCTTTGAGACGTCACCCTTGAGTCAGTCTCTGGTTGGCAAGGAGATCCTTAGGTCAAGCCATGGAAACCTGGACAACATTTGGGCTGAGAGCAGGGTGGATCACACTCAGATTTAGGAAGTGGGATTGATAGTGGGTTGACCCACATGCTATTCTTGGTTGCCAACATTTCCCAGTGGGCTATTTCTTTACACTTTCCTCTGTTCTCTAGGACAGTTTGGGAGTCCCGAACCAGTTTCTGGTGGGCAAAAAGGGAACGTGGTTCTCTTTCTGATATCCATATTGAGGGTGGTTACAGTGAGTGGACAAAGTGGCAAAAGCAAGTTGAAAAGGCATTAGGCATGCCTGGCTGGGAATCCCCAGGAAAGGAAGGCCTCCTGCTTATGCTCCTGGCTTCATCTTTGTTTCTTTGCCCCTGAGCAAGTGCCACTTGTTTCTCTTCTCCTAAAAGCTCCCTGAAGACACACAAATGAAAATACTGTCACCAGACTTGTAGAGTGCCCCAGCAATGGCTGTGGGGAACAGCCTGAGGGAAGCCCCTCAGCCTCAACTCAGGTTCCTGGGAAAATATGTAACTGGATGAATACTATTGCCATGATAATTGGATTAGTCTCACTGGTCCGAGTAAAGGGCATGCAATCACTGAAGAATACTATTATGGCTCATTCATGTGTCAACTGGATTGGGCCATAGGATGCTCAGATATTGGGTCAGATATTATTGTGAGTATTTCTGTAAGGATGTTTTTGAAATGAGATGAACATCTGAATGGGTAGAATGAGTAAAGCAGATTGCTCTCCCTAATGTGGGTGGGCCTCACCCAATCAGTTGATGGACTGAATAGACTAAAAAGGCTGACTTTCCCATAGGAATGGGGGACTCCTGCCTGTTGGCCTTTGAAGTGAATCATAAGTTTTATTCCTTCCTCTAACCTCAAACTGAAACATGGGCTCTTCCTCAGTCTCAAGTCTGCTGGCCTTTGGACTAGTGCTACACCACCAGTTTTCCTGGTTCTTGGGCCTTAAGACACAGATTGGAGCTAATCCATTAGCTCTCCTGGGTATCCAGCTTCCCGACTCACTCTGCAGATCTTGGGACTTGCCAGCCTCCATCACTGGGTGAACTAATTCCTTATAATTAACAAATAAATCCTATTGTTGGTTTCTCTAGAGATCCCTGACTAATGCAAACACACACCACGGGGAATCTGGGAAACATAAAAGTACCATTAGCCCATTTCTTCAACCAAACTTCGGCTTAGCTACATTGGTTTTTCATCGTAAGAATCATCTTTCTTCTCCCCATTTGTTACCAACGCTATGTGAGAATCTGAATGAGTTCCACCCTGGTATAATTCCCTCCCTTAAAATGTGAGTGAAATCTGTGACGTCCTTCCAGCCAATAGAAGATGGCAAAGTTGAAAACGATTTTAGGATCAGTTGATTTTAAGTTAATCAAAAGAGATTAATCTGGGTGGGCCTGACTAAATCAAGTGAAAGCATTAAAAGAGAGGATTCATCCGCTGGCCTGGAAAAACTAGGCCATGTGAGAAGGCTTCGGAGGCGGCCATGTGGCAAGGAACTCTGGGCAGTCTCTAGGATTGGAGAATGGTTTCCAGATGACAGCCAGCAAGAAAATGGGGACTTCAATCCTACAGTCACAAACAAGTGAATTCTGCCAACAATCACCTGAGTTTAGAAGAGGTGCTGACTTCCAGAAAGAAATATAGTCCAACCAACACCTTGATTATGGCCTTGTGAGATCCTGAACAGAGAAGCCAGTTTAAGATTAAGAAAAACTATCATCTGAATATTTAGCATTAGTCACCTCAGAAAGGTTACAACAAAAGAAAAATTTCTACATAGGAGTAGACTACAGTATCAGTAATATTTCTTCCATTTGAAGTAAAGTCATTCTAAATATGAGATATGAAAGCCTCTTTTTTATGAGAAAATTTCTATTCTTAGAAGAAACTCCTTTGTGGTTAGCTTTATTTCTTCTTTCAGAGAAAAAGATTGTTCGAAAACACTGTCACTTCCCTTTAAATAATATAAGCACTTTTGAATAGCTTTATTTTGAATTAGAAAAGGTTTTCTTTCTTTATATCTTTTATTGTGCTAAAATACACAGAACATAAAAATTTGCCATGTCTACCATTTTTAAGTGTACAATTCAGGGCATTAATTACGTTTGCCATGCTGTGCAACCATCACCACTATCCCTTTCAAAAAATTTTTCATCACCACAAGTAGAAACTCTATAACTCCTTTTTTAATGTTGATTTATTTTTGGGAGAGAGAGACAGAGACAGAGACAGTGCAAGTGGGGGAGGGGCAGAGCGAGAGGGAGACACAGGATCCGAAGCAGGCTCCGGGCTTTGAGCAGTCAGCACACAGCCCAACATAGGGCTTGAACTCAACGAACTGTGAGATCATGACCTTAGCCAAAGTCAGATGCTTAACTGATTGAGCCACCCAGGTGCCCCAAAACTCTGTAACTCTTAAGCAATAATTCCTCATTCCCCTCTTCCCCATCCCTTCTTCAACCTCTAATCTACTGTCTCTGTGAACTTGCCTGTGAAACGATACAATGTTTATTCTTTGGTGTCTGGCTTATTTCACTTAACATAGTATTTTCAAGGTTAGTCAATGTTGTAGCATAAATCACATCTTCCACTAAATGTACATACATTTTGTTGTCCATTCATCTGTTGATGGACACTTGGGTTGTCTCCAATTTTTGACTATTGGGAATAATGCTGAAATGAACATTAGCATACAAGTATCTGTTTGTGTTCCTGTTTTCAATTCTTTGGAGTATATACCCAGGAGCATAATTGCTGGTTCGTAAGGTAAGTCTACACTTAGCCTTTCGAGGAACTGTCAAACGGTTGTCCGCAGAGGCTGCACCATTTTATATTCATACCAGCACTATACGAAGGTTACGATTTCTCCACATCCTCACAAATGCTTGTTATTTTCCTTCAAAAAAAATATAGCTTTCCTAATGGATATGAACTGGTAGCTCATTGTGGTTTTGATTTGCATTAATCTAATGGCTAATGCTGTTCAACACTTTCTCATGTGCTTATTGGATATTATATATCTTCCTTGGAGAAATGTCTATTTAAGTGCTATGCCCAGTTTTTCTCTTTTTGTTGCTGACTTTTAAGAGTTCTTTATACATATAAAACACATATCAGAGGGGCGCCTGGGTGGCTCAGTCAGTTAAGCAGCTGACTTCAGCTCAGGTTCTCGCAGTTCATGGGTTCAAGCCCTGCATCAGGCTCTGTGCTGACAAATAGGAGCCTGGAGCCTGCTTCTGATTCTGTGTCTCCCTCTCTCTGTACCCCTCCCCCCAAATAAAATAAACATTTAAAAAACACATATCAGATACGTGATTTGCAAATATTTTCTCCCATTGTGTAGGTTGTCTTTTCACTTTCCTGCTACTCTCCTTTGCACAAACGTTTTAATGTTGATGAAGTCCAGTTCATCTAATTTTTCTTCTCTTGTCCATGCTTTTGGCATCTAAAAATCTGTTTTGGTATCTAAAAATCTGTTGCCAAATCCAAATACATGGCAAACTACCCTTATGTTTTCTTTTAAGAATTTTATAGCTGTAGCTCTTATATTTAGTTTGCTATTCCATTTGAGTTAATTTTTGAATATGGTGTGAGGTAGGGGTCCAATGTGATTCTTTCGCAGGTGGAAATTCCAGTTGTCCTGGCAGCATCTATTGCACAGAAAACTGTTTCTTCATTGAATGGACTGGTCACCAATGTCAAAAAAGCCAGACATTGATGTATGGCTGTATTTCTGGACTGTCATTTCTATTCCATTGGTCTATATGTCTATTCTATGCCAGTACCACACTGTTCTGATTACTATAGCTTTGTGGTAAGTTCTGAAATCAGAAAGAATGAGTTCTCGAACTTTGTTCTCCATTTTCACAATAGTTTTGTTTACATAGGGGCCCTTTGCCATTCTATATGAATTGGAGGATTGGCTTTTTCATTTCTGCAAAAGAAATCTGTAGGATTTTGATATAAATTACACTGACTCTATAGGTCACTTTGGGTAGTACTGATAACTTAACAATATTCACTCTGTCTATCCATGAACACAAGATGCCTTTTGATTTAGATTTAGGTCTTACTTAATTTCTCTTGGCAATATTTTATAGTTTTCAGTGTATAAGCTTTCACTTTCTTGGTTAAATTTATTCCTGAGTATTTTATTATTTTAGGTGTTATTATAAATGGAATCTCTGTCTTATTTTCCTTTATAGATGGTGGAAAGAAACAACCAATTTTGCATGTTGACCTTGTACCCTGCAACTTTCCTCAATTAGTTCATTAGCTCCAGGAGCTTTCTTGTGAATTCTTTGGGATTTCCTACATATAATATCATGTCACCTGTGAAGAGATAGTTTTATTTCTTCCTTTCCAATTTGGATGCCTTTAATTTCTTTTCCTTGCCTGAATGCCCTGGCTAGAACTTCCAGTACAACGTGGAATAGCAGTAGTGCGAGTGAGCATCTTTGTTTTGTTCCTGATCTTAGGCAGAAAGCTTTTAAGTTTGAGTATGATGTTAGTTGTGGGTTTTTCAGAAATGCCCTCTCTCATGTTGAGGAGGTTCCCTTCTATTCCTAAGTTTTTCTGAGAGTTTTTACCATGAAAGGGTGTTGGATTTTATCAAATGTCTTTTCTGTATTTGTTGGGATAATCATGTGGGTTGCCCCCCTTCACTCTATTAATATGATGCATTGCATGATTGATATTCTTATGCTGAGCCACCTTTACATTACTGGGATATATCCCAGCTGGTCATGATGTATAATCCTTTTCATATGCTGTTGGGTTTGGTTTGCTGATCTTTTATTGAAGATTTCTGCATTCTGTATTCATAAGGTATATCGGGCGGTAATTTCTTTTCTTCTGATGTCTTCATCTGTCTTTAATATCAGAGTAATGCTGGCCTTATAAAATGAATTATAAAGTGTTTTCTTCTATTTTATGGAAGAATTTGTGAAATGTTGATAATTCCCCTTTAAATGTTTGGGAGAATTCACCAGTGGAGCCATTTGGTCCTGCACTTTTCTTTGTTGAGAAGTTTTTTTTTTTTTTTTTTTTTTAAATTTGTAATGTCCCTGACTAGGAAACTTTCTTTTTTGTCCCCCCAAAGGACTGTGTATTTTTTTTCTTTAAAGTTTTTTTTAACGTTTATTTATTTCTGAGACAGAGACAGAGCGTGAGTGGGGGAGGGGCAGAGAGAGAGGGAGACACAGAATCTGAAGCAGGCTCCAGGCTCTGAGCTGTCAGCACAGAGCCCAAAGTGGGGCTCGAACTCGTGAACCGTGAGATCATGACCTGAACCAAAGTCTGATGCTCAACCGACTGAGTCACCCAGGCACCCCAGGACTGTGTATTTTTTTTAATTGTACAGTTTTTATTTATTTTAAGAGAGACACAGCATGAGTGGGGGAGGGACATGGGGAGAGGAGAGAGAGAAAATAGAGAGAGAGATAGAGGGAGAGAGAGAATCTCAAGCAGGCTCCAATGCCCAATGCAGAGCCTGATGGGGGCTTGATCCCACGACTGTGAGATCATGACCTGAGCTGAAATCAAGACTCAGACGCTCAACCAACGGAGCCACCCGGGTGCCCCGGAATCACATGACTTTAGAAAAACGTAACTCTCCTTCCTTCTCACCCATCCTCAAAGCAGCCCCAAATTTTTCATAGACAACCAGCAAAACCTTTAGCTCCTCCCTAAGTGAGGTGTTACATCAGTGAAAGCATTGTTTCATTTTGTGGCTCAGACAACCCAAGCCGCGCAAAATCGACTGGTGGTTAGCCTCAGCTCTCATTTTTCAGGATACCTGAACGGGACTGATTTCAGAACAGAGGGACCTCTGACACCTAGACTTGAAGTTAGCATCCCAGATCAGTATTTTTCAAACTTCCTTCAGTAGCAGAACTTTGTATCAAACAAACATGCATGAAACCCAACACACGAACTGGTTTCACGAGGGAGTACAGCCCTCCTGGCTTTCCTCCTCTGCCTCACCTCCCTCAAACTGTTCATGAAAACCACGGCCCCCAATCACAGGCTTTGAGGCTGGGAGAAAGGATAGAAAAGCCTGCCCCAGAAAACATTTCCGTTCTCTAGGACAGTGGCAGCCACCACCTGCAGTTGGAGTTCCAAGTCAGGCACACAAGCAGATGGGGTGTGGAGAAGAAGTCTAGATATATGGCTCCATCAAGTGCTGCCATCTTTAGAATCAGTTGTCCAAGGCTGGCACTGGCTTCAATAATAAGCACCAAGCAAATAAAACCAGCCTGGGGCAAACATTTTCTCTCGGACACAAAATTCCCGAAGACTGCAACAGGAAGCCCTTCCGGTTCGGAGGTAAAGCCCAACTTCATCTCTATCAGCCATAATTTGTATCTAGCCGTATCTTCAGCTGACCTATGGGAGTCAGGCTTTAGGAGGCAGGGGTCACAAAAAGGCGAATTCACCAGGAGGCCGTGAGCTCGGTGACTTCAGCTATGGGGAACGAAAACTCAGCAACCATCCACTCCCTCTGCCTTTTTAACTGAGCAGCCTCTATGAGCCAGGCACTATTCTAAAGTGGAAATGCCCAGAGAAATCAGAGGACTATACGGTTAAGAGAAACACAGGATTCAGGCTGCAAAGTCCCCACGTCTCCAATGGCGACGGAAGAGCCAGAAGGAACAGCCAGGGACATGCACAGAGTTGTGTGAAGCAATGAGCTCCAAGTTCTGGTCGTGTCTCTGCCTCTCGCTCGCTGAGGGACCTAGAACAGGTTGCTTCCTGTCTGGGTCCCAGTCTCCTTCTCTGTGAGATGAAACAGTTGGGAGACAAGATTCCTCCTATAGTCTGTAGGAGTATAGCCTCAAAAGCAAACACTAAATTGGGTGAGCGTGCCAAAGTGTAGACTATATAAGCTTCAGCCTCTCTAACATTGGTGCTGATGGTAATGACAAAGAGTAAGAATAATAATGAAATATCAATGATGGTAGCAGCGACTGTTTACTGAATGCTTATTGGGTCACAGGCCCTCTTCCCATGTGATTTTTAGGAATCTTCCCAGGTTTCTTGCCAGAATGCGAGACTTGGAAAAGCCCGTAGATGTTTCAGCAACGGGAAGATCAGGAGGCAGACCTATTCAAATGTTGCAGGACATGAACTTCCCATCTTCATCTCTCAGTCCCCATTCCGTCTAATACCCCACCATTTTACTTCCTCATTTTCCAGATTTGAGACTGATCCATCCCAATCATAAATCTAGTATCTGTGGGTTTCAGTGTTTTCTCATCCCACGGCAAGAGTCCCAAGTGCCCTGGGCAGTATACTGGGGTCTGCAGAATTAGAATCTTCTCCCCAGCTCCTTCAGTGTGATGACAGAGTGAATTTTTATTTGATGGGAAAATATTTTGTATTTCAGGCCATATTTTATATCCATGTGTTGATACACAGTGGAAAACATTAAAATCAACACTTGCTCTGAGGTAATTATCATAATTGAAATTTGTCAGTAATCAGCATCATTTCTATCGGATGCTATCAAAATGTTTTGATGCAGTGAGTGAAAAACACTGAATGCTGCTATCATAATGACATAGAGGAGACCCAAACCCAATGCCATGTGCGACCAGTACTATGGTAACCCGTTCAATGTGTTTTATTAGCATTTCAGTTTAAGAAGCATTTTTCCCATATAGTTCCTCATTTTGATTTGACTTTGATCTTCCTAACGGTTCTGTGACTGTTACATGAGGGAAAATACACGCCACAAGTAGGAACAGAACCAGGTCTCCAAATCCTAAATCCAGCATCTAACACGCCATACTGACACCATCTACAACATATACAACCTAAAAACCTTCTGAGCTAGGCAAATTGAGGGCTAGTAGCAAATTTAGAAGCAACCCCGGTAAGGAAAACACCATCAGACAGGGATTATTCAATTAAGATCTGTCAGTATTGCCTCTTGAGAGAAAATTCCTGCAGACAACTCTTTATCTTTTTCCTTTTTGAATTTAAATACAGCAGCAGCAACAAAAAGAGTTGAAGGCGGGCAGGGGGAGGGGTGGTCCCAGAAAACAGGCTGAGGAACTGTACTTCCAGAGGGAAACACAAAGATTTAATCAGCACCTCTCTACATACTTAGCCACTGTTGGAGATGATAGTGCTTTTCCTCATTGAATTACAAGGCAACAACCCCCTAATTTTTTCCATGTTTTGGCAAGAAAATTATAAGTAGCTGTGCCCCCTGGGTTTGGCATGAATCTGGGTACAGTCGGTTGTATATAACCCCAGTGTGTGAACGCTGTCATTTAAAGGTATACGTGTTAGTTAGCATTTACTTGGGAGTGGTTAGCAGCCCTCCTTAGCCAAATGCCCAACAAGAGCCACCCTAGCCCAGGTGGTTGCTCTATAAAGGGTGTTTTTCCCAGACCGGGCTTACTCTCTCCTGCTGGATCGGGCATTATGCCAGCCTAGCAGGTTCCCTGCCGTTTGTGTAGAGGTGTGGGAGGCTTCTCTCACGTACACATTCACCACTGGGTCTGTCGCGACTCAGCTTGGCCACTTCATACACAGAATGGACAAATTTAAGGTGGGAGTTTCAGCCTGTGCCCTGCCCTGGCTGGCATGTCACTGATGCATACCCTTGGGCATAAGGAGAACAAAGTGCCAGAGTGGAGACGACATGGAAACAGAGGGCATGCAGGGTCTGTGAAAGCATAGCAATTAATTACCCAAAGGATCAAATTCCAAGGAGCTGCCCTATCTTAGGTATGACCAGCCACAAAGACAGCCCATGAAGGTCCTGTAGTTCTAGGCCCCCAGAAAGTTCCCTAGGAGTCCCAGGATGGGGGCTATGTCAACATTTGTCATTGTTTTGCTTCCCTTTGGCCACCTTTAAAATAATGGCAAGAGACCATTATTTAAAGGCCACCTTTAAAATAATGGCAGAGCAATGGCAAAAATCAGAGCCCTCTTTCATGCTCTGAACCATCGAGAGAGTTCTACTTTCCTCTGCAAAAAGAAAAATAAAACAGACAGCCAACAACTTCTCCATCAGACACCAAGTATTTCTTTGCCCATTGCTTCCCCTCCACATCTCACCACCAGCTCCCCTGCTCTCTTCCAGTTGAACTGGAAGCAAGCCGATGTAAACATACTGAGGTGGGTTGGTAAGTTTGTTTGACTATTTGCCTGTTTGCTTTTGGAAAATCCTGGGGGAGCCATTGGAGCTTCAGTATGTAGGCTGAGACCAGTTCTCAGGAGTCTAGACCAGCATCCTACATGGCATTAACTGATGACATTTCTCAATAATAATCAACTAGGAGCCAAAGCAACATGCTGGAGTGGCCAACATGTTGCCAGATGCTGGAGATGGACAAGGGTGCGGGAGGTTGCGCAACTGATGGAAAAGAATGCAAGATGAAGTACAGGAACAACACAGCCACAATCCAGAAGCTCTAGGCTTACAAGGACCAATCCATGGGAAGCACAGCCAGCCAGTCAGTGGCTTTAATGGGGAGAGCACTACCTAGACAGATCACTCGGAGAGAACAAAGATTTGGCTTGAGTAGATTGGGATGCACTGGCTTCCCCACACCAAGAGGAAGCAGAATAACTGTTATTAACAAGGAGAATGCTACAAATAAGTCACCGCACTCTGAAAACACTTTTCTCGGGAAGGGCATCATGGTCAAAACGCCTGGGGTCTATCCCGGACTCTGCCACTTACTAGCTTTATGATCTTAGGCAAATCATTTAAGTCTCTGAATCTTTACTATATCATTTGCAAAGTGAGGACAATTGCACAGGGTAGTATTAATTGAGGTGTGAGTCAGCACAGCATCTGGACTACTCTAGATGAATATGTTGAGGGAAGAGCAAGCAGGGCAAAAGGGCCTGAATGCATGGGGTCAGGTTGAAGCCAGACTGCAGCTGAGACCACCACCTTGCTTGGTCAGCTCCTTCCCCTGCCCTCTCTTGCTTATTCCCATTCTCCCCACGGAGAACCTTTGTCTCAGGATCGGCTTCTAGAGAACCAAACCTAAGACAACCAACTTTCAACAACACAACTTTAGAAAACTAATACACTCTACTTTCTCCTCACTCCTAATTCTGATCCTTAGCCAAGGAGGGTATTTTAACTATGATCTTCATGGTATTATGTTGCAGTGATCCCAAAGAACTGCAAAGTATCTCATACAGCGTGAGTTGCCCGGGTCTGATACCTTAACGGTGGCTCTGGGAAAGGTGAATCAAACGTCTTCAAGACCATGGGCAAGTCCTATGTCAACAGTGGGTAATGGAGAACCTGAGAGAGTTGGAGAGGCCCTTCAGGAACTTGGCTTTGCTCATTCACAACCCACACAAGGTAGAGGGCCTTCAATTGGAGTTTTCTCACACTAATGGCCAAAGGTCAGATTTATAACGAGATGTTTGTTAGCACAAAGCATTTGTTCTCAAAACCTTGTCCTTGACAACGAAGTCAGTCTGCCCACATAGTGAGAAGTGGGGGAAAGGGAAATTTATCATTTGGTATTTTTTTTTAAATATAATGTATTGTCAAATTGGTTTCCATACAACACCCAGTGGTCATCCCAACATATCACTTGGTATTTCTGAAATGGGTTCAGATTTTCTGGCCACAGCTTATCTCCCCTTCCAAAAGGAGAGAGCAGGGATGAGAGGCTGTGGTTAGACAAAAGGTGTGTAAAACACTGGCGTTTCTCAGAAAAGGACAGATACTGTATTCACTCACACACAATTATAAGACTACAGGAAGGAAGTCAATATGTATTGACTAGGATTTCAAGTAACTAAAATGAGGCATCTAAAGGGACCCTCCCCCGTGGATTCACTTACCCATGTAAAAACAAATCCATCACTGTAACACAATACCACCAAGACCCTAGTCAAAGTGCCCTCCTGTGACAGTCAAAGGCCGTCACAGGTGGCAACAGTGGCACTTCAAGTGCCATCTAGCTCACAAATATCTTTCCCAGCTTCTTAAATGGACGGTAGCGGAGACTGGTTCCCAGGTGCCTGGTTCAATAAAATATAACCCCAAGTCAACCTCTGAGGAGAAAAATGGAGCACGTTCGCTTTCTAAAATCAGGTTGCTGAAAGCTGGTTTCTTTGGTTAGGTTCCCTAGAAGCAGATCCTGAGCCGGAGATTCTTCAGGGAGAACGGGAGAAGAAGGAGGGAGAGGGCAGGGGAGGGGAGCTGACCAAGCAAGGCGGTGGTCTCGGCTAGAGTTTGGCTGTAACCGGAGCCCTGGAGGAGCTCTGCAGCACAAACTGCAGGACGTGGCTGGACCCACCTTGAGGCAGGAGGGTCCGACCAGTCATTGGCTGTGGGCTGCTCCGAGGGATGAGGAAGCAGTACCTCTCAGGCAAGAGACCTCCTGCTCCAGAGAGGGGGCAACTGTGAGCCATAGGAAGCCATACCCCCAGCAGCTAAGGGATAGGTACACACGGTTGGCAAAGGCAATGTGGGCAGGGCACCAACAGTATCCACTCCACTGGTTGACTGTCAACCGGGTGCCTTGAAAACAAAACTTACTGCCATGGGTGAGTCAGCTTCCCGGCCACCTCTCCAACCTCATCTCCTCTCTCTTGCTCACTCCGCTCCAGCTACCCTGGTCTCCCTGAACATGAACTCATCTTAAGGTCTTTGAACGTGCTGTTCTCTGTACCTGAAGCTCTTTCTGTGCATGTATCTGCATTATTTCTCCCTTAACCTCCTTCTGGCCATTATTTGGATGTCATCTTTTCTATTTAGCCTTCTCTAGCTTGCTTTATTCTACAGTCATCATCTCCACATGGGTTATGAGTCATGTTTGTGTGGAAAGTAAAATTGTTTGAAGCAACTAATCCTGCCAGTCATGGGGGATAAGACACTGCAAGAAAGAATCCATTGACACTAACCAGTAGACAGATAAAATCCAAATGCAGTGTAAGCATGTGGTATACCCTAAAAGGGACCAAAGCTGCTCCCCACCCCGGCCTCAGCCAAATATGCTGTATCTGAATAGAAATCCCCATGGTTTCTATCAACTAAAGCTATCCATATGTGCTACTTATATTAGGAAACCTAGAAAATAATACATGCTTTTTGTATTAGTTAGGTAACGTATAAGACGGTGTTTATGAACACAATTAATACTTACTGAATGAGTTTTCTGAATCTGGAATGGGAAATAAATCTTAGTAAATCACTGTACACCTACATGCACAACACATGTTTTGAAAAGTCAAATGTTTTGCTAACGGGTTCGTTCCAGCGGGGGCACAAAAACACAATTGCAAGTTGTGATAAGCTTCCCGAGGAATGAATATGCTCTCACCCATTTCCGACAGCAAAGGTGCCCGGCGATGACTCTAAAACCCTTACTGGCTGCGTGACCTTGAACTCCCCCAGCCTTACATTCCCTCAGCTATAAAACAGAAAGACCCTCACTGGGGGGTGGTTCTGAGGATCCCAGGAGATCATAAAGGTGAAAGACACACGTGAGGTTTGAGGTAAATCTGCCCTCTCGGCAAGCTTTTAAAATTCAGCTTGTATAAAGGTTATGTTTTGTAGCTTTGATTACTTGGAAAAAATACCCACTGGGAGGATAGAAAGGCCTTATAAATTATGACCACAATGGACAAAATGGTAGGAAACCAAAAGTCAATAGTCACTTGACATTTGAAATTAGCAGATGCGGTCAATTTGCTCTTCTGGGTCCAATCTTGTGCTTTTTCACCTACTAAACAACGACGGGAGTCCTGCCAGAAAGAGTAATCTTTGGCCTTTGTCCCAGACTGACCCTTTGTCTCTGGGCTAGTGTCATCTACTTCATTCTAGTCCGGGAGACAGATGCAATGTAGCCTGGCAGTGAAGGGCACGGGCTATGGAGACTCTATGGGTTTGCATTCTGTAGCCCTGAATTGCAAGCTTAGCAATGCTCCTCCATAACCTCACTGAACCTCAGCATCCTCATTTGTAAAACAGGTGAATGAGTACGGCTATGTCCCTCACTCATAGGCTTGTCGTTAGGATTAGATATGTGGGATGTGTAAAACGTCTGGTCCCCAGAAACACTGCAAGAAGGGGAAGCTATCGTTGTCACCGTTGAGCTGCGTTGCCCAAATTCTGTTTTGGTTTCCACTTTACCTTTCACAGTCCCAGATTCCTGACGTGCTCAGTCAACGTTAGGAAGCCCTCACCAGCGGCCAGAACAAAAGCTAAGCTGCCTCATCCAGCCAAGCCATCATGGATGTCTGATAAAGACCTCTTGCTTGCTGAGCCACAATGTGACGACATGGAAAGAACATTGGACTTGGGGTCAGAAGACTTCAAGTTTCAGCCTTACCTGTTCTCATCTCTGTGACATAGGCTAACCCCTTCTACTTCCCTACTAGACAGTAAGCTCCCGGAGAGCAGGGACCCTATCTAAACACATTCGGACAGCCCCGGCACCGTGACTTCAACCTAACAGGTGACCAATAATGACTCATTAAATGACTTAAAGACATGAATATGCCAGAGTCTCAACTTCCTCATGCATTCAAAGGGATAGTAATAGTTGCCCTGCCTGTCTCTCAAGATCGTTCGGAAACTAGGCAATGGCTTTTGTAATACCCACTCCTTCCCCTCTCAAGCATTTATCTCACTCAATTGTGACTGCCTTTTTATGTTGGTTCCCTCTGCTTAGTAGAATGCCTCTTAAGATTTCCCTCCTCCTTCTACCAGCTTCTTAGTTAATGTCTATTCATCCATCAATTCTCGGCTCAAAAGGCCCTTTCCGGACTCTTAACAGCCCCTCCTGCTATTATAGCTGCTTCCCATATGTCCTCATGGAACTCACATTATATTACATTTGTGTGGTGATTTCATCCTTCCTGCTAGATTGTAAATATCATCAGGGCAGAGCCTCATGTTGATCTTGGTCACCAGTATATTTCTTGTTCCTTCCTGGCCAATTGTTAAACCTACAAGGACAGCTCATTTAATTGGCTTTCGGAGGAATGAGTGAATGGGCAAGTCAATGAATGAATGAGAAGCAGCTGAAATGAAAGTGATCCTCTTTGCTACCTTGCCCTTTTACTGAGCGCTCCGGTTGTCAGTTTAGATGATTGCCATTGTGTGGTGTCATTCCATTCTAATGCTGTCAAGAATACCACGTTGCAAGCCGTACTCCTTAACAGGAAAAATGTGCCAAGACAAATTCTCAGATACTGAAACCGAGAAAGCCAGCACTCAACCTCAGTCTCTGTGGACACCCATCTAGCTCATTATGACGACAAAGGAACTTTCTTGTTCGCTAGCATTTGAGCCCCTAGGCTCCCATGTCTCCAGCCTACCTGGAACCTAGCTTAGTGCTCTACTGCTCCGAGGCTCTAAGACCCATGCCCAGCAGGTCCACCTCTGGGGTGGTGCTTCCCAGACTCCCCAAGGTTGATGGCTGGCATTTACCACTCCTTTTGGCTTAGCAAGGATGATGGGGAGGGGAAAGAGGTGGGGAGACGAAGGAGGGGTCATCTTTGCTTACTTCCCAAGGCACTGCCTTTTGCTTCTTCCAAATCTGTCTGCCTGCTTATAGAACTGAAGGTGAGGGGCAAAGCACACTTCTACCTGTTACTACAAAAGTCATGACCTCGCTCCCTTTAGAGAATCTTTCCACTGAATCTCTACAACCTTATTTTTGTTCCTATGTTACAAATGAAGAAACTCAGTGACCAATCATTCCCCTAGTAGCTGTCCCATGAATGCCACCATTCTTCTGCTATCTTTGTCCACAAGAAGCCCTTTGTATGACATAAATATGATGTGTGGCATTGTCATTGTTTTTGCTGTAAACCCCAGGCATTAAAATCATTCCTCCAACTAATATTTTTTTCAGCACCAACCACTGGCTCAGCACTGGGAATACAGCAGGGGACAAGACAGACACAGAACTGTAGGGATTAGAATGGGGACAGAAAGACAGACATCACTGTACAGCAAGTGCTGTAACGGAGGAAATTAAGGATGTGGGGGGGGGGCAGTACAGAAGAGAGCTGGTTAATATAGACTGAGGGTGCGGGTGGACAGAAAAGGCTTTGTTTGCTACAGCACAGATGAGAATGGCCAAGTCCAAGTAGGCCAATATAGTGTATTGCCAGACCTCAGCTTGCAAAATATTCATTTAATCAACAGATATCTAACAAATATGTACTCTATGCTGTGCACTGAGGATGAAAAAGTAAACATGGCCCATGCCCTTAGATGGGTATTTCAACGAGATGGCCTCAAAGGTGCCTCCAAACAAGCATATTTGATGGTTTTCCCTCCCAACAGAACACAAGTCTTTTGATTTAATGCCACCACGCCAAACCTCAAGGGTAACAACAGGCAGTCTTTCCAAGATTAGAAGGGCATCTCCTTAGAATCCTACAAAAAGAAAAGCCATCAAATCTCCCCGGTGTCTAAGAGAAGGCAATGCCTGTGGCTTTCATGACACATCCCACAGCCCAGCTCTCTTCAACAGGCCCATAAAGGAAATGACAAATAACTCAAAGCAGCAGGCATGGAGAGCTCCAAGAAAACTCCTCCCCATTCATATGCCAGAGAACAGAGTTATTGCTGTGGCATCCTTGCTTTTATAACTGTATATCATGCCTGGCTCTTTGCCAGGTACTGTTCTCAGTACTGTGCACATGTTAATTCGTTCATTACTCACAATAACCCCTTGAGGGAGGTACTTTGATTATTCCCATCTTACAGATGAGTAAATTAAGGCACACAGAGGTCAAGTAACTTGACCAGGTTGTAGTCTTTTTTTTTGTTTGTTTTTGCATAATTACACAATCTGGTATTGAAATACATCATCCCAGAAATGTTTCCAGTACACTTTCCATGTTCCAAACTAAGATATGCCATGCTGGCCCCTAACGAGGTACAGTAAGCAATCAAGCAACATACAAATATTGACCACCCAAGAGGTTCTTGGCTCTGTTTCAACACGCTATGGGAAGTGACTCAGCCTTCTCAGGTTGCCATAACAAGATACCACAGAGTGGACAGCTTAAGAAACAGAAATGTATTTTTCAAAGTTCTGAAAGCTGGAAGTCTGAGATAAGGGTAATTTTTGAAGGAACTCCATACTGTTCTCCACAATGGCTGTACCAATTTACATTCCCATCCTAAGGGTTTCCTTTTCTCCACATCTTTGCCAATACTTGTAATCTTCTGACTTTTTGAAAACAGCTGTTCTCACAGGTGTGACGTGATATCTCATCGTGGTTTTGATTTTCATTTCCCTGATTAGTGATGTTAAGCATCTTTTCATTACCTGTTGGCTGTCTGTATGCTCTCTTTGGAAACATGTCTGTTGAGGTCCTTCATTCATTTGCAATGGGGCTACGCGTCAGTGGGTTTATTTTTTTTGTTTTTGTTTTTTCAATGGAATTGTAAGCATTCTTTATTTACATTGTATATTAACCCCCTATTGTCTTTTCATTTTATTGTACCCTTTGCCATGCAGAAACTATTTGGTTTGATGTAGTCCACTTGTTTTCTTTTGCTTTAGTTGCCTGTGCTTTGGGTGTCAGATCCAAAAATCATTGCCAAGATCATTGTCAAGCAGCTTTTCCCCTATGTTTTCTTCTAGGAGTTTTACAGTTTCAGGTCTTATATTTATGTCTTTAATCTATTTTGAATTGATTTTGGAGTATGGCATAAGGTAAAGGACCAATTTCATTCTTTCTCAAGTGGATATCCAGTTTTACCAGAACCATTTATCAAGAGGTTATCCTTTCCCCATTATGTATTCTTGACCACCCTTTGTCAAAAATTAGCCGACCATATATGCGTGGGTTTATTTCTGAACCACTATTCGGTTCCATTGGTTTATGTGCCTATTTTGAATGCCAATACCATACTGTTTTGATCACTGTAGCTTTGTAATATACAGTCTGAAATCAGGAAGTGTGATGCCTCCAGCTTTGCACTTCTTGCTCAAGATAACTTTAGCTATTAGGCATCTTTTGTAGTTCCATATGAATTTTAGGATTGTTTTTCCTACTTCTGTGAAAAATGCCACTGGATTTTTCATAGTGATTGTACTGAATCTGGAGACTGCTTTGGGTAGTGTGGACATTTTAACAGTACTAATTCTTCCAATCCATGAACGTGCAATATCTTTCCATTTATTTGTGTCTTCTTCAATTTCTTATTAATGTTTTTGGTATACTGATCTTTCACCTCCTCGGTTATATTTATTCCTAAATATTTTATTACTTTTTTTATACTATTGTAGATAGGGTTGTTTTTAATTTCTTTCTTGGATAGTTTGTTGTTAGCGTATAGAAAAGCAACTGGTGTTTGTATATTGATTTTGCATCCTGAAAATTTACTGAATTTATTAGTTTGAACTGTTTTTTTGTGGAGTCTTTATGATTTTCTCTATAAAAGATCATGTCATCTTCAAGCAAAGACACTTTTATTTCTTTATGATTTGAACGTTTTTGCCTTTTATTTCTTTTTCTTGCCTAATTGTTCTGGCTAGGACCTTCACTACTAGAATAGAAGTGGTAAAGCTGGGCATCCTTGTCCTGTTCTTGGTCTTTGAGGAAAAACTTTCAGCTTTTCACCACTGAGTATGATGTCAGCTGTGAGGCTATCATATATGGCCTTTAGTATTCTGAGGTACATTCCTTCTATACCTAAACTGTTGACAGTTTTTTATCATGAAAGGATTTGAATTTTGTCAAATGCTTTTTTTGCATCTATTGAGATAATCACGTGACTTTATCTCCCATTTTGTTAATGTGGCATGTCACATTAATTGACTTGCATATGTGAAAGCATCCTTGCATCCCAGGGATAACTCCCACTTGGGATTAAATTTGTTTTGCTAGTATTTTGTTAAGAATTATGTTGAGAATTATGTTCATCAAAATACTGGCTTCTAGTTTTCTTTTCTCATTGTGCTTTGTCCAGCTTTAGTATTCAGGTAATGTGGGCCTCCAAATGAGGTTGGAAGTGTTCCTTACAATTCAGTTTTTTGGAAGAGTTTGAGAAGGATCAGTATCAATTCTTCTTCAAATCTTTGCTACATTCACCAGTGAATCTATCTGGTCCTGGGATTCTCTTTCTTGGGAGATTTTTAATTACAGATTTAATCTCCTTATTCATGATTGACCTGGTCAGATTTTCTATTTATTCATGATTCAGTCTTAGGTTGTACGTTTCTTGGAATTTATCCATTTCTTCTGGGTTATCCAATTTGTTGGCATATAATTGTTCATAGTCATCTCTTAAGATCTTTTTTGTATTTCTGTGGCATCAGTTATGTCTCTTCTTTCACTTCTGATTTTATTTATTTGAGTCTTCTTTTTTTCTTAATTAATCCAGCTAAAGATTTGTCAAATTTGTTTAACTTTCCAAAAAACCAATTCTTAGTTTCGTTAATCTTTTCTATTGCCCTTCTGGTCTCGAGTTAATTTATTTCTGCCCTTATCTCTGTGATCTCCTTCCTCCTACCAGCTTTGGGCTTAGTGTGTTCTTTTTCTAGTTCCGTAAGGTATGAAATTAGGCTGTTCATTTGAAATCTTTCTTTTTTCTTTTTTTAATGTTTATTTATTTTGAGAGAGAGAATGAGAGGAGGGCAGAGAGAGGGAGAGAATCCCAAGCAGGCTCCGTATTGTCAGTGTAGAGCCTGACACGGGGCTCATACTCACAAACGCATGAGATCATGACCTGAGCTGAAACCAAGAGTTGGACACTTAACTGACCGAGCCACCCAGATGTCCCCAAATCTTCCTATTTTCTTAATGTAGACATCTAGTGCTATAAACTTTCCTCTTATAACTGCTTTTGCTGCATACTGTAAGTTTTGGTAAGTTGTGTTTCCATTTTTGTTTGTCTCAAACAAACACCAAGCAGGCTCCGTGTTGTCAGCGCAGAGCCCGATATGGGGCTCGAACCCATGAACTGTGAGATCATGACCGGAGTTGAAATCAAGAGTCGAATGCTCACCCAACTGAACCACCCAAGCGCCCCAAGGCCTCACTTTCTAGTATCATCACATTGGGACTTAGGGCTTCAACATATAAATTTGGGGGGAATGGAAATATCCAATCTTTAACAATGAGATACATGATGTAAAACTCTTATTTTCTCAGTTATAGTGTGAGCTCTTTTATGGCATAAATTAATAGCCAATAATGTAGTGGTTAAGGGTATAGGTTCTGAATTCATGAGAACTGAGTTCAAATCCCAGTTTCATCACTAACTGAACTAGGTAGCCATGGGCAAGCTACCTGACCTCTCTAAACCTTCTAAAATGGTCAAAATGACAATTCTGAGCAGTAGGGATTAAATGATGTGATCAATATAAAATAATAAATACAGCGTCTGACCAAAAGCAAACAATGCATACTAACGACACATATATGCACATCACATAAAGCAGAGAATAATTAAGGAGGGAATCCGTGGTACTGAAGACAAGTGTTGCAGGAGGTCTCATAGTGAGGATCAGTACAAAAAGCAGGTGTAAGAGAAGGCTTAAGGGAGGAGTTAGCACTGAGGATGATTAAGAATAAGCAAGGAAGGGGTACTTAGGTTGCTGAGTCAGTTAAGCGTCTGACCCTTGCTTTCAGCTCAGGTCATGATCTCCATGTTTTGTGAATTCCAGCCCCGCATTGGGCTCTGGGCTGACATCACAGAGCCTGCTTGGAATTCTCTCTCCCTCTCCCTCTCCCCCTACCCCAATGATTCTCTCTCTCTCTCTCTCTCAAAATAAATAAATAAATAAATAAATAAATAAATAAGTAAGTAAGTAAGTAAGTAAGTAAGAATAAGTGAAAAAGAAGGAGGAAGCCATTTCAGACCAGGGAACAACCTGAGCTAATATAGGGGCCTAGGTGTAGGAGCAGAAGCTCCAAAGAGGTGACCAGGGGAGTCAGGGTGCCAGGAACAGTTTCTGTTTCATAATATTTCTTACCATTCTCATTCCAAGATAGTTCTGTATTCCAAAATGCACTGGTTCCCAATGGGTTTGGATAGAAGACGGGGGACTTGTGCTACCTTCCCTGCTCATCGTATACAATTTTTCTAAGGATGTAACGTAAGTTGGTGTAAATATTCCAGGAGTTCATGAGAAAAGGGGCTGTGTGAAAATCAAAATGATTATCATATGGTTAACAAGGGCAGGCATGGCTGAGCTTGTATTATAACAGCAACAATCTAAGTGGTGGCAATGACTGTCACATTATTGCAAAATGAAAGACTATCAGTTCAATCCACCAGGAGGGTTGGCAAGCTACTGACTCTGTGACAAAGATTCAGTGACGTTTAGCCTGAACCGTGTATTTTACTTCCCCATGCAAGGGCTCCAGTGGCCACTGTATGTATCATCTCAACCAGCATCAGGAGACAGAGGTGTATCTGAAGTTGGCTCCCTTGTGGTCCCCTTAGCCTCTAAATTCTATCTCCTGTGGCACAGAAGCATCTTAGTAGTTTCACATATTTGATTTAGAAGTATCTTCTTCCAGGTATTTCTGACTAGTCCCTAGACTCAACGTTTCATTGAAAGAAAAGAAAAGAAAAGAAAAGAAAAGAAAAGAAAAGAAAAGAAAAGAAAAGAAAAGAAAAGAAAAGAAAAGAAAAAAGGAAGGAAGGAAGGAAGGAAGGAAGGAAAGAAAGAAAGAAAGAAAGAAAGAAAGAAAAAGGAAGGGAGGAAGGAAGGAAGGAAGGAAGGAAGGAAGGAAGGAAGGAAGGAAAGAAGGAAGGTAGCATCTGAGCTACTACACCCTACTTACCAGCCCCATGTTCACAGGATAGAGTCAAAGAGGTATCTGATTATGAAGACCATGTTATTATTGCTAAGAATGCAGTGAGAATTCTACAAATAATTGGAACCTAACTCCCTTTATCAAAAGAAGTGAACAAACTACATGTTGTGACATAGCATCTACAGACCGTTTGGTTTGCTAGGTCTCTAGTGTGTCAATTCTTGTTATTTGCAGCAACTCATTCTAATTTTCCCGGGAGTCTGTAAAGTCATACTGCATACATGCACAATCAATGTCTTTTAAATGTAATCTGTGATAATGACTCACGTCTTCAGGCTTAATCTTCAGATGGAATCGATATGGTCTTGGCGGTTTTGAATTTAATGAATACTTTTAGTTGTATTTTATTTATTGAAAAGTCAAGTTCTTCTGCCAAAATGACCCAGTAAGTATATCATTGCATCTGTACTGTATTCATAAATAGCACTAGAGAGATTTAATCCAGCAACTCTATGAGAGCTACAAACAATAAATAACTCAAGGGAATAGGATGCAAATAGCATATTCAGAAAAAAATAAACAAAAGGTGACATTCATTTGCAAAAATTCCTGATGCCTTACTGAAACGTACTGGTCAATCTAATTTATTTGATATTCATGACATGTAAATTAAAATAAATAAAGCCCAACTTTCCACTACCACCCAAGCAGTTACTCCATTCCAACCACCTTTCCGTTGGGAATGGCATGTGTTAAATCAACATGAGACCAGTAATAGAATGTACCCGAAAGGGCAATGCAAGCATTAACAAATTTCCCTTTTAGGTAATGCTATATTGATATAAGGTAGTGGGCACGTAACTGATTGTATTATGTTAAATGAAATCTAGGATCCCCATCCCACCTCAAATTACTGAAATGTAATTAAAGAACTTTGCATCTTTCTATGCTTCTAGTCTGTGCCACAGATATATTTAAACTAACTCATTTCTGCTAATTAAAGTTGCACATGCCTGCTGTGGAAAATTTGGAAATTAGGAAAAGCAGAAAGAAGCTAATAGCTACACATAAGCCCACCAACTAGAGATAATCTTCTGTCGGTATCTTCGCTTTTTTTTTCCAGTTCTTTTCTCCACGTATTGTTAATTTTTCTCTCTTACTTGTATATCTCCATCTTTTCACATAACGCAACATAATAGCATTGTCCATGTTATTAAAATTTATCATACACTTACATTTTAAATGGCCACATAATATGCTACCAAATAGTCCCCTAATGTTGAATATTTAGGTTGTTCCCATTGTTGTTAGAATAAATAAGGCAGCAATGAACATCTACGTCAGATCTGCAGACAAATGACAGTGAAATTTTTTAGTTTTTGTTCTAGATGTAGAATTACAAGGTCAAAGGATATATGCATTTTAAGGCTTTAGATACATCCGGTCAATGTGATCTCCAGAAAGATTGAATGTGCCTTTCCAACTGCAGTATACTTGAATATCAGCCTTAACTTAATGCTCTTCAACAGTGAGTACTGTCAGTAAATTACAAACAAACGAAATCACCTTCTGCCAATATTATAAATATTTATTTATTTAAAATATATTTATCTAAGAAATAGATGATTTATTAATTTTAATTTCCTTGATTACTAGAAAAGGAAGTTACACATTTTCTCATAGGTTTATTGACTCTTTGTAGCTTGTATGTTGTAAATTGACTCTTTTAAGCCTTTTGGGACTGGAGCCATGTTTAAATCAATAAGATTCTAAATATTTTCAAAGAAGAAGAAATAAGGATTCCTTCTATCTCCCTAAGTTTATCCTAAATACCACTTGTCCAAGCCTACTTCCAACTTTCCTCAGTGGGGATAGCCAGCTTTCGCTATGACTTTATATATACAGATCAATTAATTTAACTTTCAGCTTCCTTTTCTTTAAAATTAAGATCTTCTGGTCCAATGGTTCCCACACTTTACTGTACATAAAAATCACTCGAGTGCTGGTTAAAATGCAGATTCCTGGGTCTGTCTCCTAGAGCTTCTGATGAAGCGTATCTTGATTAGGATCCAGAAAGTATATTTTAACAAGCACTCCAAGCAATTTTGATAAAGATGATCTAGAGACCGCACTTGGAGAAGCACCACTTTAACCACCTGTCGTAGATCTTGGCTAACCCAGAAATCCCATAGGAACTCTCCCGTGTTCTCCTCATCAGGTTCCTCTTCAGTGCTTTCCTGTGCCAATAGTTCCTTCAGTGAGTGTGACAACCCAGAAACACTTCCACCACTTTGACAAATGCCCTGTATAGAAGAGAGACATTCTGCCCCTGGGTGTGAAACACTGCCAGAGTCCCTTTGCCTCAAATTTTTAGAGTATCTCTAACCACTGCTGAGATTCCTGAGATGTGTGTGTGTGTGTGTGTGTGTGTGTGTGTGTGTTTAGTCCAATATCATATGTTTCTTTTTAACAACCTTAGATCTACTTGTCATCGTTATCCCTCAAAGAAGACGATGACCCTTCACACACATACAAGATGGTAGAACTAGAACAGAAAAGGATATAGAGAACAAAGAGCATACGACTGCCTCTCTTTGGGAATCTGTGTATCAGTATCCTTTCTACGCACAATGGAAAAACAACAAGGAGTTGGGAAGATAAACACTGACTTACATTAAACAGTGACTGCTCATGTGCCTCTCAGATAATAAAGGTCTTGCCAAACTCTTTGCCAAAGCTGTCATCCTATGTCCAGGATGATTCTGATTTTAGGCCAACATTGGAGGCTAAGGTGTATGTGGAGTACGTTCCCTTGGGATGCCCACCACACAAGAGCAGAAATGGGCAGAGTGGGACAGTGGGTACACACTGGGCAGTTCTTGGCAGGCAGAGGGCAATTTGTGTGGAAGTATGCTAATATTTTGGACACTGTGAGTTTCTATGACCCCTGGGCCTTTTTTCCCTTCCTTCCTGGCAGCTGCAGTTAAGGAGGGCTCACCATGAAAACAGCTGCGTTCGTAGTTGGTAAGCTGTTAGAATGTTGGAAGAATTTATTTCTGTCTCAGTCTATGGAATGGAATGGTCCAGCTAGCATGACTGTCTGCTGCTTTGATACATTTTTTGTCCTAAGTGGGTTGAAGGAGACAGGCTGAAGAAGTGATCCTTCTAGAGATACCTTTTAGTTTAATAACATTATGAGAATCCAAGCCCAGGAACTACTCAAAACATAGAGCCAAAAACTTGCAAGAGCCAAGAGCGAACACACAGGGCCATATTGGGAGGAAGTGGGTATCAGTGCTGTCCTTACTGCTTCAGCAACCACAGTATCCAAGAAATAATTGCAAGACCATTTCTAAGAGCTGCAAAGACAAGACCCCAGAGAAGTAGTAACTCGGTGATTCTCTGGACAGTAATATCATCAGGTTGTCATACATGCCTACTGGTAGCAAGGACAATTAAAGAGACTGTCTCTCCAGGGCTGTTCCCAGTACATTTACTGGCCATTTGACCTCTTGTCAGCATAAAACGCTAATAGTCATTGTTCCCTCTTCCAACTCCTCCTCTCTCAGCTCCCACATCTGAGCTTTGTCTTGCCCTTAAAGGGCCCCAATATGTCCACACTTCCGCATTCAGACTGCAAATAAAGAATACCCCCACTTGGCTCTGTATGTGTGCTCGATACTTCTCTTGGGCCTCCTTACTTGGCCACCTATTTTGGAGGTGTGTTAGTGTTCTATCACGGCAATTTCCTCCAGAACAAACCTTTGGTATTCATATTACTGCCCAGAATGATTTAGGAAGAACCTGAGGTCCCTGCTTCAGCCCAGACAGTCCACCAGTTGGGCCTTCGCCCTATCCAGATGTCCAACCAGAGGAAGGAATGAGTGTCCATTTTCCAGGTTCTCCTGCTTATGCTTTGAGTTCTCTGTCTACACTACTCTAGGTGCCTGGCCTCGTGTAAGACAAACCGTTTGACAGCTCCTCTTCCTCCTTCCGTCTGCTGAGTACAAATATCAGCCAGATGGAGGCTTTGGGCCCACAGTCTTCACACTACATTCTTTGGGTGTCAATGGTTGCCCGCATGCTGATGGCGGCTAAATTTCTACCCGTAGCTGGACTTCTCAACTAAGCCCCATTTCCGTATCATCAGCTGGGCATCTCATCTGTACTTCGGCTGGCCTGCTACCACAATTAAACCCAAATCTTCAAATTCACAGGTCAATAAGCCCAAAGGGACCTCTGAGATATATTCTCTTTTCTTACTTCCCAGCTTCAGCCTTCAGCCCCAAGTTCCCCCCAGACCCTCAAATAGAATGCTTATAATTACAGGCTTTGGAGTCAATCAGACGTGGATTCAAATGCTGGCTCAGCTTTTTCTCGGCATTGCGGTCAAACATTCTACCCTTCCTCTTTTTCCAACGTTATTGAGATACAGCTGACAAATGATGTTGTGTAAATTTAAGAGGCACATGATGATTTGACGCTGTATATAGGGTGAAATGATTACCGCAATACGGTTAGTTAACACTTTTGTTATCTCACATAGTTACCTTTTTTTGCATAGGTTGTGACAACGTTTGAGATCTACTCTGCTAGCAGTTTTCAACTATACAATACAGTATTACTAACTATAGGTACCGTGCTCCATTCTACTCTTTCTGAAGGGGAATTTCCTTAGCATTCAATTAGGGATGATAACAGAACCTACTTCCTTTCCATGGTGGCTATGAAGATGAATTGAGAAAATGTAATTACAGCACGTGCTTAGCTCAAAACAGGTACTCATGAAATGGTAGCCACTGTCACCCTGACTCTAATGTTTTAAATGTGTATCTACTTGACCTTAGCCAAACCATTCAAATCTTCCTTCAGTGTCTTTCATTTGCATTAATTTCCCCAACCAACATGTATCTATTGTGCATTTGCTACGGCGCCTGGAAGGGTGTGGGCACCAAGGCCGAAGCAGTGAATAAGAGAGACACGGTCTGTATCCTCATCGAGCTTACAGACTAGTGGGCAAAGATCTGCTTCAAAAAATACAACTCTGATCAATATTATGATGGGGGAAGTCTGTATCAATAGTTCAGCCCCACAGCAATGAGTTGCAAATCATTTATGACCAGCCTCTTGCTTTGCTAATCCAGGCCTGCACGTGGCCACCAAATTCATTTTCCTAAAACACTGCTTTCTTCACGTAAATCCCTTCCCTAACCTTTCAACAGCTCCCCACTTCTTACGAGATATGGCCAAACTCCCCAGCCTGGCCTTCGTGAAGTACCATATGCCCAAACACACAGGCTTTGGGGTTAGATATATGGATTTAAGTCTGGGCTCTGCTACTCACGAGGTATGGAAACTTCAGCTCCTCCAAGCCTCACTGACCTTCCTTGCCAAATGAGGAAACAATCGCTCTTCCGCATCTGGGACTTTTCCATGGTTCTCCCTGGCCTGGAATGCCTTCCCCAACCCTTCCTTTGCCGTCTCTGTCTGAATGGCTCCCACGTATCCTTCAACCAGCGCCTCAGTAGGAATGGCAGATCACATAGAAGAATAAAGAGATAATGTAGCTGATGGTAGATGTCGGTCAGGGTCTAAATCCCTGATCCAGTGAAAAGTTCAGGGGAGGGAGGGTGCTTAATCCTGCCTTGCTTGGCTAAGCGAACAGGGATCCCAGGCTTGGAATGGTTCACGCTCTGCTGATCGCTAACTACTCTGAACACTATTTCCACTGTGCTGGTTTAAGAAAGTTTTTAGGAGGCCACCTGAGTCTGGGCACACTTGCTGATTAACCTGGACACATGCCGAAAGAGCACACCTCACCAAACTTCTATGGGGCTGATGGGTCTCTGTACTCACCGCACATCTAGGGCCTGCACGATCAGCTCTAATAGTTTGCAAGTGAATGCATGGGCCAGGGCAGCGGTCCAGATTCAGATCTGAACCAGGATTATTCCCTCTGTGATCACGGAACCTAAAAGCCCACGCTTCTGTTCTTCTTGATGAGGCCAAACATTCGCAGGACTCTCTCAAACACCTGCTGGAGCAGGGAACCACCTCTCAGGCTGGAGGGCACACTGCTGACAAATTGTTCCACGTTTACAAAGCTTGGCCGTAATATCGGCGGCTTCTGAACTTAAATCCCTCTTGCCTACATACGTGCCATGGGATCTTTCTCCAGCTATAAGAGGCACATTCGCTCTCTTGTTTAAACAATGCTTCCTCTGCCATTAACAATCACAACCCAAATTAAAATTTCCTAATGGCGCTGGAAACAAGGCAAAAGGGAGGGAGGAAGAGCCCTCCTTTATTCCTCGGCATACCTTTTCGCTACCTAAAATCTGTACGTTGTCTCAGGGCAAGTACTACCTGTGTCATCAGTGAGTAGTACAGGGTCAAAGCTAAAAGCGGGTGGTCCATAGATAGTTCTCGGACATCGACTCGGGGCCAGGCCAGGCACTTTACTAGGCGCTAAGTAGTTGCTTGGTACATATGCAGTGGACTGAATTGCCGACTGTCATGCTTCTTCTATGCAGTCACTGAGGCAGACCCCGGAGGGCCCCACACCCACTTCATGCCTCGGTTTTCTTTTT
>NW_024420501.1:2554083-2555237 GCF_014898765.1 Herpailurus yagouaroundi
CAACATTTATTTATTTTTGGGACAGAGAGAGACAGAGCATGAACGGGGGAGGGGCAGAGAGAGAGGGAGACACAGAATCGGAAACAGGCTCCAGGCTCTGAGCCATCAGCCCATAGCCTGACGCGGGGCTCGAACTCATGGACCGCGAGATCGTGACCTGGCTGAAGTCGGACGCTTAACCGACTGCGCCACCCAGGCGCCCCCATGCCTCGGTTTTCTGAGGCGGAGACACGGGGACTGTTTCACCTTTGATCAACATGTCAAGACTCCCCCTTTTCCTCTGTGCCTCCTTATTATTTGAAAGCACCCATACCCTTTTAAAAAAAAACTTTTTTTAATGTTTATTTATTTTTGAGAGAGAGAGAGAGAGCATGCAAGTGGGAGAGGGGCAAAGAGAGAGGGAGACGCAGAATCCGAAGCAGGCTCCAGGCTCTGAACCGTCAGCCCACAGCCTGACATGGGGCTCAAACTCACAAATCGTGAGATAATAACCTGAGCTGAAGTGGGACGCTTAACCGGCTGAACCACTCAGGCACTCCCAACCATACTTTTTTTTTTTTTTTTTTTTAACAGAAGGTTCCTGAGAACCTTCTGAGAACCTCCTGAGAACCTTTAACTGAGAGACGATGAAATGCCCCAAGTTTGCTGGGGAGGGGAGATTCATGAGAGAGCCGATCGAAAGGAGAGTCATTTCTTTTAACATCTTCATAAAACATGATTTTATAGATAGGAAGGAGAGAATCTGCGTCACCTGCCCTCCGTGTTCAACTGGCAGCCGGAGAGAGAAATGATGGAGTGAAGCTATTTGGTGACTTATTGTTGTCACCCTCTCTTCACTCCTATTGTCTCTCTTCGGCCGATAGCCAGGGGCTCGGGAGGACACTGTCCGAGTGAAACTGTAGGAACATTTGCTCTCAGCGAGGAAAGATCTTTCTGGCACTTGCCTTCACGCCGGTGGGTTCAGCCTCCCCTCTGCACTCCTTCACAATTCAGTCAGGTCCACCGAGTCAGAAGCCACGTTCAGTGCCCTCCCTTGTTTTCTCTCAGATCCTCTGGCCTTTATTTACTTCTTTATTCCGGGCTAAGGCGGTTGTTGCTGTGGCTTACATATTGGAAGGGCTTAGATGCAGAAAAAGAAAAAACTTGTGTGTGGG
>NW_024420501.1:2555337-2563862 GCF_014898765.1 Herpailurus yagouaroundi
GGGGTGTGGGGGGGGGTGGGGGGGTGGGTGTGTGTTTGGAGAGGTGGGGGCTGATCAGAACGTGAAGAAACTGAAGCTGTGCCGGCCGTGGGTTGACGTTGACATGTGTGAGTAGGAGAAAACGCAGGGAAGCGTTTGTCAAGCCGGTCACAATTCTCCCGCCACGTGAACAAAAGTCCAGTCCCATTGGCTTTATTCTCTCCATTTCTGGAACACTGGCGCCAAAGGTGCCATTCTAGGCGAGTGTGGTGATGCTTCACGAGAAACCAATGTTCCTGGCCCAAATGACATAGGCCCGGAGAAGCATTCCGTACGTCTCACGAGATAGCAGCATAAGTCACCGTATGCGTGGCAGGCCGTGGCAAGAAAGACTTGGCTATCCTTCACCTTCGATTTCTCCAAAGAAGAAACTTCCGCACGGTGTATTGATTCCCCCCCCCCCCCAACGCCTGTTTGTAGCCTTTCCCAAGGTTAGTAATAAACGAGACAACTAACTCCCATTCCCAGGAGATGGCCTGCGATTCGAGGCATGAAGCACGGGAGCTAGGCCAGCTCCCTAAGTGAGGTCACTCACTCTCAGCCGGAAAGTCGGAGATGACACAACTACGCGTGTGTGCGGATGCGCCTGTGTTCTCACGCGTGTGATGCCAACGTGTGTCTGTGCCCTGGGTTTATTAACACCGAAGGAGGTAAGTTTGACCGAGAGAACATGGGAGAGGAGCAAAAGAAGGGCTCCAGTTGTACGTGACCACAGATCCTCCCAGGCCTCAGAAGTCAGAAACGTTCTTTTTGTTCAGATGGGTCGAAGCCAATTTTGCGATGCGTCTGCCACCACGTCAGGGCTCCCACTGGATGCCCCGCTGCGTTCTCAGTTCCCTAAGCTGACCGTGTGACTCCACAGTGCGCACCCCTCCGCTAACCCGGGGTGCCACACGGAACCCCGTCCTACCTCCCCCAGAGCATGCTGACAGGCAGAACCACCACCGTCGTCCGCTATCCCCTGGCGTGCGGACGCTGGACCTCTTGATTCTCATCCCCTCACCTCTCTTCCTCCTGCCACATCCACACCGTCTGGCACCTCGATCCAGAACCTGGGTTTCTCTTTGCCACGCCCTGCATGCCACGAACAGCCGCTACCTCAAAGGCGGGTCCCGAACGCGATCACGCTCACCGTCCTCACCCCACCAGCGCTCGGCTGGACTCCTCCACTGGCTTCCTAATTTATCTCCACTTGCAGCTTTGCTCTCTTCCACTTAATGATTCACACGATGCCCAGAGCGACCCTTTCAAAACCAAAAAAATCTCATCGTGTGGCCTCTCAAAACCATCCGATGGCATCTCATGTGGCTTCAAAGGAAATCCAAACTCCTCAGCGTGGCCTACAAGGCCTTAGACGGCACGGGCCCCACCCGCCTTCCTGGCTTCATCTCCTCTGACCCTCCCCGGGGGTCGCTGCTCTTGTCTGTCCTTCGGACCCAAGCCACTTGTTCCTGCCTTAGAGGCGTTTGGCACTTCCTCTGCCCTCTCTGCCGGGACCGCTGTTTCTTCACTGAGAAGAAAGACCTTCCTACCGCCTCAGACCTGCCTCGCTGAAAAGACTTCCCCCCAATGACCCTCCTCCCATCCCCTCCCCCACCACTGTATTTTCTTCAGAGATTTATGACGTGATGATATTATCTTGATCCCAAGGGATGTGGTCTGTCTCTTGCACCGCTGTGTCCCTAGCAGATCATCTGGCACGTAATCAGTATTTGCTGACAGGCCTCCTAGATCCGCTTCGAATCTATTTTTGAAGTCGGTAATTCCTCTCTCCTCCCCGGTTTCAGTCTTCAGCATCTGGACTGACGTAGTTGATTACGTTATGACACGGAGGGTGGGGCTGCGTGCTGGACTCTTACCCAGGCCTGGCCGTTATGCCACAGGCTCTAAGCCCCGTGGCCACCGTGCGCGTCTCTGTGTCATACGTCACCAGGACACCTGCACAGGACAGTGGGGAGCTTAGCATGCTGGAGACACATCTGCCTGTGGCAGGGGCCAGGGCAGAAGGTTACATGCCCCCCCCCCTTTTTTTGTACCTCTTCCATGTTCCCTTTAGGTCCATAGCGGTCCCCTTGTCAGGAGCCATCAATATGCCCACCTCCAGGAGGCCCGGACTCTTGTGAATCTCTGAGCTTTGGATACGTGGGGCTCCCTTTCTCTCTTCCATCCAAACTCCTACAGAACCTTCCAATTCCAGGATAAACACCGCCGCATCTGCAAATATTTCCCCTACTCTGCATTCCTTCCTCTGGTTCCCACCACATATCATACAGTGACTTCCCTTCTGAAGTGTAAGCTCCGTGAGGTCAGGGACTGGGTTTCTGCATTTACACAGCAGAACGGGGTCGTTGATTCATTCATCAATTCAATCACTCATGAGACATTTCTCGAGCACTTACTAATCAGGAAAAGATCCGAGACCAGTGCTCTTTCCACCATGACGCACGCCACAGTTACTGATAGTGACTCCAGTTGAATTTCCAGTTAGTTTAACGGGGTCAGAAATCATGAAAATTGAATAATGAATCTCTTGCCATTTTGCATCCAGGCAGATCTGAAGAATCAGTAAACCAGAAGCTTTCTGAGAAAAGAAACCCAGACTGTGGTGCAGAGAGAGAGAGGAACCGATGGAAATTTTGAAGACAAGGTTAATAGATATGTAGGGCAAAGAGGAATGCCAACCGAAGTTCAACAGGATTTTCAGAAGGAGGTAACAGAGAGAACGGAGGAGAGCAAACATTTTAAGATATAATGACAACAGTTTCCAAGAACTGAGGAAAAAGACATGAATCCTCAGACTTAAAAAACCTACAAAGTTCCAGGAAGGATACACAAAACCAAATGTGTACCTTTGTCGTGAAATCTCTATACTGTCGTGAAATGATAGGACCTTGAAGACAAACAGAAACTATTTCAAGATGAAGAAAAACAGTAACAGTGCCTACAAAAGATAGACAATCGGATTGACTTCTCAACAGTAACAGAAGGCGTGGCGTTTTCAAAGTGCTGAGGTTGGCAGTGGGGGCTAAGACATCTCTACCCAGCTAACCTATCGGTCAAAGAGTGGAAGTAAAATTTCAACATCATCAGACACAGGGAGACGTAGTTGATTGCTTAGAGAACTTCACAACAAGAAGGTACTGTGGTTCAGAAGGAAGTCAACTGAATCCAAATGAAAGGAGTGATATGTGGTTTGCAAATATCTTCTCCCATTCTGTTGGCTGCCTTTAAGTTTTGCTGAGATCATTTTTGAAAAAAAGAGAAGAAGGAGAAACAAAAAGATCTGGTTCCCAGTGAAACAGCCTCCAATCTCTACCAGTTTAAAAGAAGCTTAACAATTAAAAACAGGAAAAAAACCAATAATGGTTTACCAGGCACTGATGATTGTCCCTTGCGTACAAGCTTCTAGGACATCAATAAAAAATGGCTCTCCAAATTCCCATGACTGAATATGCCAACAGTTAAATTTTAAGGTTGATATACTGCTGGAAAATGTTATTGTGGAACAGACGACAAGAAAACTGACAAGTCTATAAAAAATTAAAACGGTAACATGAGTAGGGACCAATAAAACTATACTCTATCGGCTGAAAAGCCATCACCTAGTCTAGGGGAGCCGTTTCTCCTGGTGTAGCGAAGTCTGCAGCCATTAAGCGAGGCAGAAGCCGGCACCCTGGAGTGTTAGAGAAGTCGCCTGGAGGATCCCTAGCTCACCCACACTGCAGACCAGGCTGAGAATGTTTCTCAAGTAGTTAAAGCACCTATATTCGCAGGGTTTGTACCATTGTTTATAAGACAGGAAGGTGTGGTCCAAGTGGATCGCAGGCTGTGCCACGATTACCGCTCGCTCCAAACAAGGAGTCCCCAGACCCCAAACTAGTAGATCAAAAGGACACCGACTTGTGTCAGGATACCTTAGGCATGGGGGCATAGAAGCAGTGCAACTGAAGTTTCAAAGAAGCCCTTTGCAATTCCCAGGAAGACACCGGTTTAGTCATTGCATCAGGGTGTCTGGGCGGGGGTGGAGGGGCTGTGGTTGGGTTCAAAAGGAAAACGCGGTCGGAACAGCACCAATATTTCTGACAATGACACAAGGTGACTGGGGCAAACTGAATCATCTAGAACATCTAGGATCCTTTGCATACATGTGTGCTGAGCACCCGGCAGGCTCTAGGCTCTTTGCTAGTCACTGGGGAAACAGAGGCATTCAAATGTAGGGCCTGCCCAGAAGCTACCTCCATTCTAGAGCGGTGGTTCTCAATGGCATTGGCTGCACGATAAAACTCTGGGTGGGAGCACTGAAAATTCTGTAATTCAGGGGTTCTTCATCTTGGATACACATTAACATCCCCTTGGCCTTACCCCCAGACATTCTGGCTTACGTGACCTATGGTTGAGCCACCCCACTTGGTCGTGTTTAGAAGCACTCCCAAGCGACTTTAATACCAGGGTGAGAACTACCAAGTGAGCTGGGGGAAGAGACGTGTGCATCCCCAGAGAACAAACCACACGGGCTACTTTTCCTCCTCGACGATTTAGGACTTGAGCTGAGAGAATATATTGAAAAGTGAGGCTTGGTAAAAAAATATATATATACATTTTTCTCTAATGTGACAGGAATCCAAGTGTTAGGAGTCTGTGCTCCTTCTATTAGGGGTTTACTTATTATCTACAAATCAATATGAAATACAGAAGAGTACTCTGAAATCCCAGGGACTTCATAAAAGATGTAAACACAACTGCAACCCAACCAGAAGGAAAGAATGGCTCAGGAAATCTTAGTGGTTTGAACACTGAGAAGGTGCCCAGATCCAGACTGGGCTGGGTGGCAGAGAATCCCCCTAAACTCTGGGATTCCTGGGCCAGGGAGCGGGCTGAGCACAGGATCCACAGAACAGACGGTGCGGAAGCTTGTGCCTTAGTAACAGGGCGGTGACCCCTCGGATCCTTCCATGGAAACAGAGTCTCTCTCTCCCTCATATGTAGGTCTCCTCTGAAAGGAATAATAGAACTCTTTACCTGGCTAATTAGAATACAAACACGTGTTAGAGACTTTAATTTTCATAAACACAGGATAATGAGGTGCCTACTCTGACAATGGCTTGTGCCAGGTGCTGCCGCACGGATAAGTAAGCTCAGGATGGAAACGAGGCTCGCTGCACTCCCCCAGCCAGCTGGCTCACAGAACCTAGGGGCCCCCGGAAGGAAATGAGCCGCTGCAGGGGCCCTGGGGACTTTCAAATGCACATACAAATATACACTGCCCTTGGGGAGCTCAGTGGCCTGCTTTTACTCACATGGTATTTTGGTCTGATGCATTTTAGTCACATTTTGTTTGGGGAGGGGGAGTATATACACATTGCACTGTCATGAATGGAAGTGACTAAGAAATTGACAAATGGGCCCTAACGTGCTCTGGCTTTGTGAAATACTTTGTCAGTAAATCGGGTTGTCTAGGCCACGTCTCCCGTAGGAGAAAGTCAACATTAGAGCAGGTCACAATGGTCGTTAGTCTTCATTCCCAAATCTTCAACCTTCCCAAATCTTTACTCCCAAAGGAACTCTCATTGTCTATCTGGTAGTATGGCTCCATCAATGAGCCACAACTGGGTCAAAGAATGTGGCTCTTTCCGCCAACGCATTCTGCTCTGCTAGTCTGGATTTATGATGCCAAGTTCACAGGTGTCACACAGCTCAAATAGATACAGAGGAAACTCACCTACCTCGGGGGGTCATTTTTGTGAAAGAGCTTGAAAGAGTTGGGTAAGAATCATGGAAAGAAAGTCCAAAGAATCCAATTCAAACTATTATCAAGTGAACCCTCTGTCTGGTATGTTGGGAATGATTGTCCCCAGGCCGGTGATCAAACCCCGGCTCTACCATTTACTCACAGTCAGTGGTTAGGGGTACTTCGAACACAGTGCCAGGGAAGACCTCCCTGAGGGTGACGTTCGAGCAGAGACCTGAGGTTTCCATCCTCCTAGTGGCTAAGTCACCTATTTTTCCCCCCTCCATTTAACCGCTTAGGCAATTGGTGGCACAGCCTCCCTCAGCCTGGTGCTCTGTGTCTCCTTTCCCCAGCATTCACGTTTTGGTCGCCCAGGGATGTGCGATGACGTGGACAGCATCGCACCGCAGCCAGCAGAAAAGTCTCATTTGTAGCCCAGCTTAAAAGAATAAAATGAATAGGGGCGCCTGGGTGGCGCAGTCGGTTAAGCGTCCGACTTCAGCCCGGTCACGATCTCGCGGTCCGTGAGTTCGAGCCCCGCGTCGGGCTCTGGGCTGATGGCTCGGAGCCTGGAGCCTGTTTCCGATTCTGTGTCTCCCTCTCTCTCTGCCCCTCCCCCGTTCATGCTCTGTCTCTCTCTGTCCCAAAAATAAACATTGAAAAAAAAATTAAAAGAATAAAATGAATTTTAAAGTTTGGCAGATTGTGGTTCCACCGGGCGATCCCTAAAGAGTAAGCTGCTGCCTTTTCTTTCCTCTTCTAAAAATAGATGGCTGCATCAGTGAGGTGCTGCGTAACAAAGAGGCTGCACGGCCATCATGCCATTTATTTCTGATTATTCAAGTCAGTGAGGGCAGTCTCTTTGGCGCCTGCCTCCCCAAGGGATGGTGGCCACACAATGAAAGAGTGAGGTGCACAGACGCACGGATGCCTGTTAGGAAAAGCCTTGCCAGGGGCCGGGGCGGGGCGTGACGCTTTCTTACCTCAGCTTATCTAACGGAGCAGGAACTACACTCTCCTAGTGCCCAGGGCGGTACAGCATCACCTCCATTAAGGCAGAATCAACGGGAAGGACGTTCCGACGTGTCTCAGTCCCTCTTGGTCACATGTCCACTACCTTCCCCCCTCCCCCCCTTCCCTAACACATTGATAACAAGACTGTGGGCTGGGAAGGGACGGGAGTTCAAGCGCACAAGTTGCAGCTACAGTTCCAGTAACTCAACCTTGGGAGAGAGAACAGAGGCTGAGTCAAAATGCCCCAGAGCCTAGGCATTACATTCCCGACATTAATACGACTATAGGAAGCATCCCAGGTGGACTTTTCATTTTTGGCTCGGTTTCCAGCTCTGAGGAGGGCAGACTTAAAGAGGCCCAGCTTCAGATAGAGGCCACCCTCCACCCCAAGCATGCTCCCAGAGGGCACGGCTGGTAGGTGCTTTTTGGGATTCTCCTGAGAGTCTAGCACCTTCTTGGCTTTCTGTTTGGGGTCATTCTGGGTATCTAATTTGTTCCTGATCTCATCATTACATTTATTTTCTTTCTTTCTTTCTTTCTTTCTTTCTTTCTTTCTTTCTTTCTTTCATGTTTATTTATTTTTGAGAGAGAGAGACAGAGCATGAATGGGGGAGGGTCAGAGAGAGAGGGAGACACAGAATCTGAAACAGGCTCCAGGCTCTGAGCAGTCAGCACAGAGCCCGACGCGGGGCTCGAACTCACGGACTGCGAGCTCATGACCTGAGCCAAAGTCAGATGCTTAACCGACTGAGCCACCCAGGCGCCCCTACATTTATTTTCTTAATGAGCCATATACTGGGGTTGGGGGGGGCGGTGGAGAGGGCAGGTATTGGGAGGGTCATTGGCACCTTTATTTGGTTTTGAGAATTAAAAACCTAACTATTGTTCATCAAGTATCAAATAAGGATGCTGATGAGAAAGGCAGCAGCCTAGCAGTGCCTGGCTGGCTCAGTGGGTAGAGCATGGGACTCTTGATCTCAGGGTCTTGAGTTTGAGCTCCACATTGGGTGTAGAGCTTACTTTAATTTTTTCAATGTTTATTTATTTTTGAGAGAGACAGACAGACAGACAGAGTGTGGGTGGGGGAGGGGCAGAGAGAGAGGGAGACAGGGAATCTGAAGCAGGCTCCAGGCTCCAAGCTGTCAGCACAGAGCCTGACACGGGGCTCGAACCCATGAGCAGTGAGAGCATGACCTGAGCCCAAGTCAGACACTTAACCAACAGCCACCCAGACGCCCCTGTAGAGCATACTTTATTTTTTTTTTAATTTTTTTTTCACGTTTATTTATTTATTTGGGACAGAGAGAGACAGAGCATGAACGGGGGAGGGGCAGAGAGAGAGGGAGACACAGAATCGGAAACAGGCTCCAGGCTCTGAGCCATCAGCCCAGAGCCTGACGCGGGGCTCGAACTCACGGACCGTGAGATCGTGACCTGGCTGAAGTCGGACGCTTAACCGACTGCGCCACCCAGGCGCCCCTGTAGAGCATACTTTAAAAAACAAACTGAGGGTTGCTGGAGGAGAGTGGGGGGAGGGAATGGGCTAAATGGGCGACAGGCATTAAGAAGGGCACTTGTTGGGATGAGCACTGGATGCCACACGTAAGAGATGAATCACTGGGTTCTACTCCCGAAGCCAAGACTACACTGTATGTTAGCTAACTTGAAAAGAGAAAGGAAGGAAGGAAGGAAGGAAGGAAGGAAGGAAGGAAGGAAGGAAGGAAGGAAGGAAGGAAGGAAGGAA